>NC_135570.1:5427821-5512821 GCF_964340395.1 Glandiceps talaboti | reverse complement strand
CGATTTTACTATTTTTTTCTCAAATACGTAAACAAAAGTTTAGGGTCGGCGTGAAAAACTAGGTGGGGTCGAGTAACCGGAAGTAAGTAACTTTTTTATTAGGCCTAATGGATACTAACTGTCTGTCCCTCAATGTACAATTACAGTAAGGCCTAATACTAAATGGTATACACCTGAGATTGATGAAGCAAAAAAGAGACGAAGATCAGCTGAGCGTCGATGGCGCAACACAAAACTAGAAGTTCACAAACAAATTTTCCTTGAGAAAGGCAAAGATGTACGTCAACTCCTACAGAAAGCAAAGCAGACATACTACAACAAACTGATACTTGAAAACTCAAACAACCAGAAGACTCTATTTCAGATATTTTCCACTCTGTCCAGTAACTCTCAAAAAGATGACCTACCAGATCACACTTCAGTCAACGATATCACTGAGAAATTCAGTCAATATTTTATTGACAAAATAAGAAATATCCGCCTTAACTTTGATAATTCACAACCAACACCTGCATTTGACTCCCTGGAAACCGATACTTCGTCTTCTCTGTCTGTCTTCAACCCAGTGAATGCAGATGATATCAGCAAAATTATTAACAGCACGCCGTCTAAAACCTGTTCCCTCGATCCTATCCCCACATCGCTTCTGAAACAGTGCCAAGAACACTTGTGGACCATTCTGTCTTTCATCATTAACTCATCTCTTACTCATGGTAATGTTCCAGAATCACTCAAGTCAGCCGTCATTAAACCAATTCTCAAGAAATCCTCACTTGATACCAATGTATTCAAAAACTACAGACCTGTCTCCAATCTACCATTCCTTTCTAAAATAATGGAGAAAATTGTTGCAGCCCAACTAACTACATACCTTACAGCTAATTCATTACTAGAGCCACTACAATCTGCCTACAGGAAACACCACAGCACAGAGACAGCACTCATCAAAGTAAACAACGACATCTGTATAGCACTTGACAGAGGACAATGTGTACTACTTGTTCTTCTAGATTTGTCAGCTGCTTTCGATACAATAGACCACAACATACTCATTTCAAGATTATCAAACCTCGGCATTACCGGCATCCCACTGCAATGGTTTAAATCATACCTACAGAACCGACATCAATCAGTATTGATATCAGGCAACACCTCCAAAGCACAACATCTACAATATGGCGTACCCCAGGGCTCTGTGCTAGGCCCACTGCTATTTTGCATCTACATTTCTCCACTTGCCACCCTATTAAGACATCATGATTTGAATTTTATACAATATGCTGATGACAATCAACTATATGAAGGCTTTGCTTTGGCTGACACATCCACCACTGTTGCCAAGATGGAGACTGCAGTACTGGACATAAAATCATGGATGACACAAAACAAACTTCAACTAAATGATGGTAAAACTGAGGTACTACTCATTAGGTCTCAGTTTATGCGCATACCCCGTCCCATTGACAGTATAAACATTGGATCATGTTCTGTTGACTTGGTTAACTATGCACGCAATATTGGTGTAACCTTCGATGATAAACACACTCTTAGGAAGCACATTACCATAACATGCAATTCGATCTATTACAATCTTCGAAAAATTGGTCGCATTCGTCGCTATCTGACAAGTGAAGCATGTGAAAATCTAGTCCATGCTCTTGTCTCATGCAAACTGGATTACTGTAATGGACTCTTATATGGTTTAGCATCTAAAGACATTACTCATCTACAACATGCTCAAAATACAGCGGCCAGAATTGTTTCACGCCGCAAGAAATCAGACCATATCTCCCCAGTTCTCAAGGATCTACATTGGCTACCAGTCTACTACAGAATACATTACAAAATACTCTTGATGACCTACAAAGCTCTCAACAATGCTGCACCTAGTTACATATCGGATCTGATCAATTATAAGCATGCTCCACGTGTACTTCGCTCCAACAACAAAGGTCTATTACACATCCCACCCTGCAAACTTAAATCCTATGGTGAACGTGCTTTTTCACGCGCTGCCCCGCAATTATGGAACAGTCTTCCGGTTGCTCTGCGTCAATCACCAACCCTGGACAAGTTCAGGAAAGACATTAAGACTCATCTTTTTATGAGAGCATTTTGATAAGAACTCTTTTTAGTGTCCTGTAAAGTGCCTTTGAACATTCTGAGTAATGGATTCAGGCGCTATATAAATTGTTTGATTGATTGATTGATTGATTGATCCCTCTCCCTGTATCCATTAGTCTCGTTTACTCAGACTCTCGCCGCTAGGGGCTCCGGGTCTACGAGACCTCCCCAAGCGAGGGTGCCACCGTCTCGTAGAAGAGCCCCCAGCGGTGAGAGTCAGGATAACCTAGACTAGTATCCATG
Source organism: Glandiceps talaboti (assembly GCF_964340395.1). Taxonomy (NCBI): domain Eukaryota; kingdom Metazoa; phylum Hemichordata; class Enteropneusta; family Spengelidae; genus Glandiceps; species Glandiceps talaboti. The sequence continues at coordinate 5,510,454 of NC_135570.1, read as the reverse complement.
GGTTTTCAGTGTGTGACGAATACAATGACATCCCCTATCCAGTCTAGTTGACCATGTTAACCATCATTGAAAGTTAACACCCTGTGTAGTGAGGCAAATTCCTCAGGTGTGCGCCAAACCTGAGCTGAGCAAATAGCTAACAAAGTTCTCTTTGGAGCGCATGCGTGGATATGACGTACAGTACAACATGTTTGCGCCGAGTCTAAAATACAGGTGAGTAACTTATACGTCAATAACGACGGTATTTTCATGATTTTTATGGCCAAAATTATCAAACACGCTAGGTATTTGGTTCACAGCCACCACAGACAAGTAAGTGCGGCCACGAATGATCAAAATCTCACTAAAAGGTCGTTCCGCACACAAGAGGAATCGGCACGAGGACATTGTCAAGAGCGAAATTTTGCTCAGGTGATTCCTCTAGTTTGTCAAATATGTATTGGACGCCAAGGGGTTAATTTAATTAAATTGAAATTTCAATTAAATTGGCACTTTTTACAGTTTTATTCAAAACAGAAATCAGGGATGAAACACCAGTAAGTTTAATTAAGAAAATCTGTAATGAAATCTTCAGTTATTACTTTTATCGGGTTTTTAATTAAATTGTCACTTTTTTATTCGTAAATTGCGGTTGGAACACCAGTAAATTTAATTAAATAACGTCTTTAATTAAATCCTCGCTTATTAATTCATAAAACAAAATGCGGATGGAACGCATTGTTGTTAATTACATTGCACTTTCATGTGATCGAGACCTTGCTTTGGAACAGTTTGTGGAAGAAGACACTCACTGCAACTGGGTACCATCATTATTGATTTTTTTATGACCAGCGGAGAACGAACAGAATTTAAGGTAGGGGGACCGGTGGGTCTGAGGAGAAAGTATTTTGGTCAACAAACATTTCGCAGCCCCCCCCCCCCGACATTCGCACTCTATTTAATATGCGCAATTATACGATACCCCCTCCCCCCCATTCTGGAGATGTACGTACAATTGTATGGTACACTACATTATAGCGCAAATCGCACCTGAGATTTCTTTACATAGAAAAAAATTGATATAGCGCCCTCAGGAGTTTTACTCAGAATGAACATTCCAAACATATCTCAACCTGTGAAGGAATGTACCACCGTGCTGTCATGACGTCATTAATATGGATATAAAATGTGTGAGTCGATCGACTGGATGAAAATTACTTTTGGGGGAAATTCATGTAAGCTGATCCTTATGTATATATATCTTGCATTTGACTTTGTGATCAAGTATTGAGGTTTTTGTAAGAAATATATATACCTAAATCAGAAGAAGAAACAACTTTCTAAGTTGTTTTTAAATAGCCTAAGGCTAATGTATGCATATTGGGTCGTCCTCGCGTGTCGTTGTCAGATCTATCCCTGGTTTCTCTCGGTAAGACATATCACATTGCGGTACCCAGAAAGAAAAAGGCTCATACCATTATTACGATGGGGTGGACAAAGATGTGAGCTTTAACGGAACAATACCGACAACCGTTAAAAATTGACACTGTGTGTACTCTGGCCTATTGCCAATATTTTGGTGCCTCGCTTTGCAAACTATTGTCACTGTGTTTAACTCGTTGCGGTGCAGTATGCTTGAGAGGTGGGCACCGGAGCATACGTATGAGACGGACGCTTTCGTAGACTGACCGATCCAAAAGTGGGCGGGGTTATACACTGACGGGGCATCACCATCAGTAAAGGCTGTGTTGCATCGAGTTGACATTCTTTGGCGCTGGTTGTAATACGTACCATACTTGGGATGGTGGAGTGATAAGGCAACCCTGGAATGAAGCCTCCATTCTGATGATTCTGTATCCCCCTACTGTCTGACCCCATACGACAGAGAGCATAACGGACAGATGATTCGAGTCCACCTTACCGGTGGAGCCCCCTGGGGCTTCCGTTTACAAGGAGGAGTAGGCACAGGTCTTCCCGTAGCAATTTCGAAGGTAAAGATTCACAACTTACTGATCATTTACAATGATATTTTACGGCGAACAAAAGACACTTGTAACAGATAAGTAATCTGCGCCATACATTCCTGGACGAAATTTAATAGTTTCGTCAGTATTTTTCTGTTATACTTTGAGGTGAACATGGAGACATCTTTTTTTTCTTCAAAAACACCATCTCTTGTCTGAAACAATGTTGTCCTAGTGCGAGATATAGAAGACATTCGTAAATCTGAAGCTCTGCCACCCCATACGTATATTACGTACGTCAGATGATACATGTTATGCATGTCTGCCCAGTGTGTACCGAATCAGAACGCACAGCACATGTGTCGCCAATATTTAAGTTTGCAGACTTTTCGGACTGCTGCAAACAAAATCATAGACCGTCTCATTTGGAGTGACGTAATGTGGACTTACGCCTTGATCCACCAAAGGATACACACAAACAATCCGTGACTGTTCATCTCTGATTGTTCGGGTCTCTGTGAAAACGACGCACGACAGTTCTAATACTTTTTTGATTGCTTGTGTTTCACAAGGACTAAGTTTTAGCATCATTCTTGCGTTTCAAAAGCCCTGAATATAGTCACCCTCCCCGTTTGTCCGTAAATTTCACTTATAAGAGCGCGGAACTGATTTACACGAGTCTAAAAGTAAGGCAGTATTGGATTAGGTAAGAATAGACCCGGATTGTTTATGGTTGAGTTGAGTTTTACATAACAAGGCCTGACTACATATAGAAGTCTTTTGTAGTATTTGTCGACCAGCTCTTCACGTACTACTTCTCCACTGTTCTATTGTTTGATGTGTACGTACAAAGACCCTGTGTTGACCATTACATCTTATGTCAAATTTCATTCACTGATAAAATCTACAATCTGTGATTTACTGAATATGTGTCTTTCTTTATCTTAATGTCTAACACGTGCCGTGTAGATTTCATTAATTCGCCATCTTAATCTTATCGTATACGCGTTATTCGGCGGGTTTACACACAAATTATAATGTCTGGCGTAGTCAATATATCTGAAGTGTTTTCATTTCACTCATATATCAAGAATTTAGGTTTATGGGAACCAAATGACGTGCAATCTGGTCAATGTTACCGACACAGCAAGATTAATGTTGTATATGTTATTGCTACTTACGTTTTATAGGTGTACATGTTGTTGTGTGTTTGTTGTGCAGTGTATTGTGGGGTCTTTCTGTTGTTGTTTTCGCTGCTAGCTGCTGCTGCCACGGTTCTTAATGTCGTTAATGATATCCATTTGTTACCGCAGTGATTGCTGTGTTGCTCGGACACCAGAGTTGGTATACAAATACTCGACAGAACTGTACATATACAGTGGAACGATCTGTCGTCACTGTGACACAGAAAGTCGGTGTCTCGGGAGAGTAAACACACACAAAGGGTCAACAGATCATGCAAGGCTACCTGGCCTTGTGATCCACGCTATTTACACAACTACACTTTAACTACAGTATGTATATAATTAAATATACAAATTTCAAACAAAAGTGTAATTATTTTATCTATTTAGATTAAAATTTAAGGGAAAGGGCCTCTATATTTCATAACGACGAGTTATGAAATCACAGACGTTCAATGTACGCGTGACCTATGTGTTGTATATTAAAATGTAAACCATCTGTCATAGAGGTTCTGGACGGGATATTGTAAACAATTCTATAAAGGCAGCCGTGCTGACGTCACGCCATCCATTTTTATAAGCATGTAGTTCACTATATCACCGACTTGAGATGTTTTTATGTAACGACTTGCTACCAAGCAGTCACCTAGTACGTGTATTTCTTCAAAAAACAAACACTCATCGTCCCGACAGTAAAATCATTGACCCTGTGTGTCGGACACCGCTGTCGGACATTTCAATGGTGCGTCGACCTTTCTCATGCAAGCAAGCCGCGGATGGAGGTTCGGAGTTCAACACAGACTTTTTAAGTCACAGCATTTTTAGAAAGAAGGGCTCGATAAAAATGGCTTTGTATCTACGAAGTATGTTAAGTTTGTAGACGGACTTTGTAGATATATGCGGTGTGGTCTCTCCTCTCGTAATATTGTATCAAAAAGGTCTGCTTGTTATTTGTGGATTTATTCCCATAATTTAGACCACATGTCCACAGTGCATATATACAATTTAAAATATAGGTCGAGGTTGTAGCAAATGTACAAACAATTCTAAAGAACGAGAGCATGAAAGTGCTTAACAAAAGTCAAATTACATGTGTCATTGTACGAGTCAAAAGTTACCATTGAATGTATACATTCCTTTGTGATGAGCTATCTTACAAGATCTCAATGCTTGGCTGCCAATAATTGCGGCTTTCGTCAAACATCAAACTATATTGAAATTCATACAAAAATGAGTTTACTCAGTTTATGAAATTATAAATAAACAATATAGATCAAACGAGCTACTCGCATTTCTTTGAATGTTCAGGAATGCATCGAGGAATTAAAACCATAGTAATATTCATAAACTGACAATGGTACACATAATATTTGGACCAAGTGATGAACTATATGTCATATTGACAGATACGCACTTTTTGAGAGTGACGTCACAAAGACAACTCAAATTAACTTGGCTTCAAAGGTATGAAGGGGTTTTAAAGCCAACAAAATGTGTCTTTGTCTAGGGTTGCCTCTTTCGTGCTTCCCTTGTGAAGATTTCTTTCCCCCAGCCTCCTCTTTCTTCTGAAGACGGATTACTTAGCAATAGAAACTTCTTAAAGCAATTGAAAGTTGGTGTTTTGTAACTTTTTGTACGCTCTAGAATCCAGACATACTTATAAGTGATGTAGTTGGAAAACAACAAAATCATCTTAAAGCCCGGAAACCATACTGTCATGTTTTACGATGCATAGAAAGGCGTGATTTATCTCGGAATTGGTTTCGAGCAAACGTCTTATCACATTATTATCATGGTTTATTTGGAGTTATTACTTTGTTCTTGACTGTTGTGTGCCCCATGTACACAAGTCATATATAATTTGGGTATTTGTTAAATGAAGTTATAATTTATTTCCTTGTTTGTCTATGTCTGTTTATGAGTATATTTTGTTTATATCGTTGTGGCCTATTTCGTGCTTCTGCCAGATTTACGACAGTGGTCGCTACTTCAGCAGCGTGGAGAGTTTTTAATAGACCTCACAAAACTTAGGAATGGGTCGCTATCTCTTTTGAAATTTTATATCCCGCTTAGCGAAAACTTTGATCACCTATGCATTCTTCCCTACAATAATTACCCTATGACACTAAAACATTATTTTACGAACTGTAAATAGTGATAGCTTGTTTCGAGTAAGTCCTCGACTTTCTATCGACATTTTCAAGGTGAAATTTCAATTTTGTATATCCTTTGATTTGCCTATTCTAACTTTTCTTTAGCGTATCCCAAAATGTGATTGAGACGAGGCACTGGATTGGGTAATCTGTTTCGTACTATAAACAGTACATGTATGTCACAGCAAATGTACGAAAAGTCAAACTTTTAACACAAAGTAAGATAATATCCTTGAGTAGGAGAAAGTTCGACGATTTATACACAGTTTGTGTCCTTGGAAGTCGCTGTGGTTGACTTACTGGGCACGTAGAGATGACGGAACCAGTGCTAAGGTCAGGCACAGTATGACTTCTTAGATGTTTGTTTGGTTTCGGGTTAATTAACACACATCATTTTTGTAGAAGTGATGTGAATATAAGAAAAAAAATCATTTTTACGATCATACTGACACAAACAATGATACAAACAATGCTGCTGTTGGTATATTCTGTTGATATTTCGTGGTATTCGCTCCGAGGCTTACTTACATACATACATACATACATACATACATACATACATACATACATACATACATACATACATACATACATACACACATACACACATACACACATGCACGCATGCATGCATGCATGCATGCATGCATACATACATACATACATACATACATACATACATACATACATACATACATACATACATACATACATACATACATACATACATACATACATACATACATACATACATACATACATACATACATTCATACATACATACATACATACATACATACATACATACATACATACATACATACATACATACATACATACATACATACATACATACATACATACATACATACATACATACATACATACATACATACATACATACATACATACATGCATGCATGCATGCATGCATGCATACATACATACATACATATCCTATAGCTTCGCCAACTCTACTATTTATTTCCACACTGATAAAGTGAGAAATAGTGCTTGCCAACTGGGAACAAATATCATTCAGGACATATTCTTACATTTATCATAGCAACGAATACATCATTTCACATTCAAGTACATCAATGAATGGAGAATGTTGCCTAAAGTTGTACCCTATCCAGCCCTTTAGTCAAGTCTCTGGTTTACCCCCAAATCATTTCACGTTTTTTTTCAACCGCACTGTAGAGAAAGACAGCGTGGAGTCCAGACGAGAAAATGTGGACAGTGTTTTGGGCTTTTAACAGATTGATTTTGCACTCAGTGTATTACTTAAAGAATAGTTAAATACGGTACTAGAAATTCCATACCAAATTGTTGTATGCCACACATCGTCTAAAATATCTTCTTACCAATAACATATACATGTATATGGTTGCAATTACATCACTCGACAACTGCTCAACCACATAGTAACGTAACAATAATGCATCATACGTGCCAAACACTTTCTATAGCAGTTGTGGAATTTTACAAGGACGTACAAGATATCACGAGTTACGTTTACCAACTTGAGGTAATATTAGAGTCTCTAGTTTTTGGACGAAATAATAAGTTACAAAAATAGATAGTCGCCTACAAATATCAAATACCAAAGTATGAAATATTAATACATAGATGTAAAATATAGGCCTGAAATATTCAGGGTCCCATCCTCTGATACTTGGTGTAGTATTTCTGCATGCCACAAACAAGAACTGGTCGTCTGCATAAATTGTAAATCATACGCATCTGACAAAAATAGTGTGTATGGAAATTTGTAGCCATGCTATATAAAGTATGACAGAGATTATTTTATAAAGAGGAAGGGGAATATGAGAGAGGACGACAGACAGACAGACAGACAGACAGACAGAGACAGACAGACAGACAGACAGACATACAGACAGACAGACTGACTGACTGACTGACTGACTGACTGACTGACTGACTGACTGACTGACTGACTGACTGACAGACAGATAAACAGACATACGGACAGACAGACAGATTGACTGACTGACTGATTGACTGACTGACAGACAGACAGACAGACAGACAGACAGATAGACAGACAGACAGACAGACAGACAGACAGACAGATAGACAGACATACGGGCAGACAGACTGACTGACAGACAGACAGACAGACAGACAGGCAGACAGACAAATAGACAGACATACGGACAGACTGACTGACTGACTGACTGACTGACTGACTGACTGACAGACAGACGGACGTAGAGATATGGTTAGTTCCCTGCTTATTCATATCTTCTCATTTATGAAATCAAACGTTTTCACTTGGAATTAATATCATTCTTTGTGTGTATTCATGCCCATTCCTGGTAATAATATGTAATCAACTGTACAAGTAGTATCAGTGTCGTACAACAATATCCCTGTTAGTGTTACTCTATCGTTTATCCTGTCACACTCTATGATGACGTCATATTTCACATTACCGTTATGTTTTCAAAAAATAATTATAAATCTCATCCGCTATCTCTGTGATGTGATGTGATGTGACTTTTACTCAACGAAGTTCAAAGTTGAAAGTTCAGACAAAAGCGTACTAAGCTTACCGTGTGTCATACACTTGCTATTAAAAGACCTCGGCATTCCATAAGTGCTTTTCTTCTTTATCTGTGCCTCTAGCGATAGTGATAGCGCCTAGATACACTAACATTTTCCCTCGTTAAATCTTCGTATTGAAGAACTTCAGGTCACAACTGTCAACTTTACATTACAATACGTATCCAAAAACAATTTGTTTAAAAACCTAACATCAACAGTACAGCCTACAAGGACTTTCTGTAAAGTTAGTATAACCGTAACTGTGTTCCCGTCACAATGTTAATGTACTTGTAATCATACTGTGCGAGTGACAAATCATCCTCGACTTAGAAAATGAAAAACCTTGTAATCCCCTCATGAAATGCATATAAACTTGTCTCTTTATTACCCGGGTTGTTTTATGTCTGTTTGCACGATAACATCGTCAAATAATAACCGGGGTTTGAATTACACTATGTCAAAAGATTGCCAATTCTAGGTACCTGCAATAGCATTTTACCTAATGCTAGAGGGTCAAAATAGAACAAGAAGGTCGACTTATTCTCACGCGCGCCTATACTGTTAAATGCACGTGAAGCGCGTGGAGCAGAAGTTAGATATCGACCAAGAAATCGAATGTTCGTATGGTCTATATCAGGTCTAATGAGACAAGGACTGAGATTTTGGTCTGGGTCAGAATTTCGGTAAAACAAAAAGTCTAATTACTGCATGTAAACACTGAATATATTGGTCAGTAAATTTAATTAAATAGCATTGTAATTTATTGATGAAATGACGCTTTTAGAACAAAACAGTTAATTAAAGATACTTTTAATTCATAAGAACAAATTGTGGATGGAACATTTTAATTAAATCAACGAAATTATGGATGGAACCTCGATAGTTAATTGATTGTATTTTTAATTAAATTAACGCCTTTTTCAGTCCAAGAACAAAATATGGATGGCAAATTACATTTTTCACTAAAGCCGACACTTTTATAATCCACAAGAACAATTTGCGGATGATGGGGACATCCATATTCTTGCAAACCAGCTTATTTTTCATCACAATGTCAACGTCTTGGACGATGCCGTAAAAGAGGCCGTGGTTTACGACGATCGACATCCGTTGCAAGTAACCAAGACTAAAGGATATAGCATCAGCCATCGAACTCCAACCATTCTAAAATGTGGATTTCAGCAAAAAAGTGCATGTATTTCGTCAAACTGCCCAATCTCATACTATTTTGGAACCCTTGGGAAGTCGACAGATATAATTACATAGAGTCATGTGTAAGTGTCTTTCAACTCAGTGGTCAGTATTTGCGGTCGTGCGAATTTTTTTTACAGGTCACTGAGTTACAGAAATATGATAAACTAACTACAAATTTAGTACACGATATTGACGATTGGTATTTGAGTCATTATTTTACTTACTGTATTTCGCAATGTCGAAATTGAAAACTTCTTGAAAATTCAAAGTCTGCTGAGGCGTCAAACTATAGTCGAAAATTTGATCCAATTTTGTTCTAATTACTAATTTAATGTAATTAAATTTGATTTATTTGAAAACATTGAAAACAAAATCTGGTCATCGCGTTAGTATACTTACAGATGTATCGATGTTATGTGAACGTTTCATAATATATACCAAAGTTCATAAACATGGCAAATGTCAAAAGTTTAGTCATCTTCCTACACCTAAACGATGTAACAAGTGTATTGATTGGCGGCTGAAAGGAAAGTCATTGACATTTGAAAGCTATTGACTTATCGTTAACGACGTGCCATACGCCTCAAAACATGTAGTCGTTAATGGAATTCTGTATAATCCACGGTCTCATTTTCTCCCTTCAGGCGCCACATACTTTTATCTCAATCAAATAGCACTAAATGTTTCCAGTTTTACTCACGGCTTCACAACAGGTTTACTTAGACGCATTTTTGTTTCAGGGACATCTTTACTGCTGATATAAACTATTTCCATCGTACATAAATTGAATATTTATGTCGTTATAAGTTTGATAATATTTCATTGTTTGAAGTTATATACATTTTGAAAATATTTCATCGCGTGTTACAGTTCTAATAAACATAATTATTTGATAAACATAAGATATTTATAGATTGAGAATTAAAATATTAGTCATACCATTATTATTGAACTTTGATATATTCAATATATAATTTAAATCTGGATCCGAATGATGTAAGCATATTACGTTGAAATTTAATATTACAAGAATATTTTATTTCGGTTGAATCTAGCCTTCAACTCTAGTCAAAAGAAGGTCGAATGCCAAAAATTATTAAAAGAGCGTTCACTTGTTTACGGAATAGGGGAAAACTATTGTTGAAAAGAAAACAGGAGGGGGGCACTAAATTTCGTGACAGTCACGGTGAGGACAGAATCCAGTCGTTGGTACGCTTAAATTATGTACCCATTCACTACCATAAGCGGAAACAAAGATGGATCTTTGAGACTAGTTAGGACAGGAAAAAACGATATTGACCGTAAACTTTAGGTCCGGCTGTAGGCGGTCTTTTGAAGTTCTCATTTGCGTCATCCACTTGAGAACTAGTGGTTTATTTTTGACAAGTTTAAAGTAGACGCTGATCGTGAACACAAATACTTCTGTGTCTGTTTAGAGTCACAAATAAGAACTGTGAAGTACTTGCATAGCAACTGTATTCATTTCTGATCTAATAGTAATACTAAATACCTCTTCAGACTAACCATACGAGGGCAAAGGTTTGGGTTACAAATGAATGACCTTACAACGATTGGTATGGAACGGAATGTTATTCTACAGTACAGTGTTGTTATAGCGGCAAGTCGTTAGGGCAAGTTTACGGGACTTATATAAATGCTACCTGGTTGCAATGAATGGAATTAGTGTAAATACAAAGTACACCTACACAACAAAATCACTGACCTATTTCAGTTAGTTAGTGTGGTGACCCATGTCATGCATTTCAGTCCGTATTCACACCTCTGCAGAGAGTATGCGCCCTAGAAAAAATCTTTAAAATTTTGCCGTCACCTTGCGCAAGGAAATTCCAACCCGTGCTCGTTGAACATCAAGAAGAAAATTAACGGGTTACCAACTTACAATGCAAAGTTTTCAAATAGAACACAAATGCGATGTAAAAGATTTTATCCTTATTACATTTCAAAATGGCCACCGGAACACTGTGTTAAATCTTACACTATGGTAAAATACTAGATTGACGATTTCCTTAGTTGAAAACAATGTCAATATGATGAATAGCCAAATTTGACAACGATTTCCAAGGGACCAGGATTAACCTTTCGTGTGTCAAAGTTTCGAATGGTTAGAGTTACTTTAAATTTGATTTTGAAACAAATCGGATAACTGAGCTGAGGTTGAAGTTGCCAGTATAAAAAGTATGTAACATGATCACAATTCAAATAATGTTTCTTCGCTGCTTTCTAATTTGATAAGTTACTCGTGCGAGAAACGTGTCTAGTCTGTTTTCAATACTACGTTCCCAAAACCCTAATCCGCTATTTCGACCAAAACACATGTGATTTCAATAACAACTTACTAGAGAAATATTTTGTCATATTCAATAAAATCATAAACCAAAAAAATAAATACATTTCGTAGTTGAACCTATTCAGATATAACTTCTTCTGACAATAATTGATAACATGTGTGAAATGTAATAAATGCCTGCTTCATTTCAGAAACATACTGTAAGTAGAGTTTCACATGATACTACATAATGTGGACAAACAATTCAGTTCTACAGTCTGGTTGCAATGATTGCAAACTGATATACCAATACAAAATAGAACTGTCAGATGTTATTCGTCAGTCTCATCCTTGCCAAGGAAATAGACCAGACTTTATGCGCAGTCTGACACGTAATACATGTACCTCCAGTTGGACTTTCACAAACGAAACAACTTGAAATTTGGGACGTTTTCACGAGACCTGGTAAAGTGCACTTTAATAGAACTTAGCCAGGATGCAAAGATGACACGTCAACCCGGGCACGTCAACCAGCGGACATCAGGCAGTCTTACAGTCTCTTACAGTCGTTCCAGTAGCTAGGTAGTTACGTGTATTGTAGGATGCACTTTCGCCGAGCTCACGTAATATAACGTGTGTAAGAATATGTGCTTGTTCATGTCTCGATGAGTTACGATTTCGTATTTCCAGACAGACTTGTAATACATTGTTATAACGTTATACAAAGATAACGTCTGCTCTTGTTTTAACTTTACTAACATACAATCATGTTTAGTAACATAATTCAAGTAGTTGACACACTAAAAATGTTTGAAACAAAGGTCAAAATGATATCAAAAATTAGTCATTTTAGAGTCCAATATGGCCGTCGAATACATGTTAACGATATGCGAAAATAGAAGATTGTTGATTTCTGTATAAACATAGTGAACCCTCAACATTCTTCAAAAAGGACAAGAAAGAAATATCATTGTCGCAAGCCAGAGCACATATTTCTACTGAAGCAACGAACTATGTAGTGCCTCTTGGACGGTGCCGTAAAAGAGGCTGTGCTTTGCGACGATGGCGGTGCGTCTTGGACGGTGCCGTAAAAGAGGCTGTGGTTTACGACGATGGTGGACGTTGCCGTAAAAGAGGCTGTGGTTTACGACGATGCAAAGTATGGACACTTTAACAACTGTGATTTTCAGGGAAATCCGTCTTTAGGCTACATTCTACCTTTATCAGATTTTTCACGTATTCAAGCTACTCAATTTGTCAGCAAAACTTTATGTATATAAAGGTCACTATGATGACATTTAAAACCAACTGACATGCAGTCGTGACCCTTAGATGTTGTTTAAAATGTTATGACTGGCGTTTGCGTTTACAACACCATACCCAATGGATTACATATATGATTTACAAATCTATATGTGTACATAATCATTATTAGTGTACATCATACATTTTTCCATGATGATGACGATTCCAAGACAAAAATCAAAAATCTTACCAACATTGCTGGATTTTCTGTGCTTGAGCAACCAGTGATCCACACTGTAAAAAAGGATCAAAATGTAATAAATATGCATTATTGTCGAGCAAAACGAAATAATGTAGATTGTTGTCCAACCAGGTGATAAAACGTAACAATGTTAGTAATAGTTGGATTTTTGTCAAGTCAGTCAGACGACGTTAGGTTGTTTCAGGTTAACTGGCTTTTAGTATAATACTAAATGTATATTCCAGGTGTAATAAAAATACCAATAGAGAGTGTCTAGTGAACGAGACTTAGTCATAGAAAGTCACATTCAAAGATATCCTAGCACACCGGCATTATGACAACTGATGTGCCAGAGAAAGAAGCACGACGACATACAACATTAACCCCAACTCGTAGTCGTACATATATGTCAAGTTTGCGGTATGAAACTACACAGTTCCTATGCCCCATAGTGGGTATTGCATCTTTCATTTCAGTAATTTGCACGATATTTGACAGACTCCAGGGATGTGATCTAACATGTTGTGAGGTTATCACGAATGAAGATACGCAGTGCCTGTAAAATATCCATACTGCCATACCGGACATGGTTTCGGTAGATGAATACAGAGCTTCGTTTCATTGCCATCTATAAAAATTTAACATGTTCCGCGCTATCATTGATACTTCACGTCTTGAAAATGACGTCATCGAAATATTTGCATACTCTCATTAATTTTGCCATTGAAGCGAGCTCGCGAATAATTTTAACATTACACGCGGAGGTCATAGGTCATAGAAAATGTAATTTTTCCCAACATCAGAGACATGACAGATCTAGATCTGTCACCTGTTGCTAAGTGTGATTCACCTGGTAGCTAATATTCATGAATGACCATTGGTACACCATACTGAACTGGCCTCTTTATGCGTCGTCCCGATCCTCATTTGTAAAGATTAGTCTTGCGTGAAACTGTTTTTAGGAGCTACAAACTACCTCTATGCGATACTAATGTGTTTTCAATTGCCTGCTTTTAAAGTATTTAGGCTAAAAAGTAAAGAATATGACAATGTATTCTACAATTACTGGCCTTCCCAATCGTTTCCCAGGGAAACGGTAAATATTTATTCTTGTACTATATTGAAATGCGGCCACGCTCAGTGATACCAGAGTACCGAAGCAATGGGAGTTTATGCTAATTACACTGGTATAACTGTAACGTCATGAATGTATGAGTGTACTTAGTTAGGTACATTTTGTAAACACATCTACCTTTGTATATAGGCTCAATTCACTCATTATTTACACTCTGGCGAAGACGTGTCTTTGCATAACGTTGGTAGACGATCATTTAGAAACAGTTACGTCCATTCAAAGGAGATTAACAGCCATATAGTCCAAGAACGATTTCTGTAATCTAACTTGACCTGTATGTTTGACCTTCTTCACCTTTGACCCCAAACTCAACTCTCGTGAAATCACAAACACTTTTGCGCAGTCGCATCATATGAAGTAGTGCTTGTACCACATCTCATATAACATATTTTGCTACGAATTACACAAAACAACATACAGGCCCTGAAAGGCACATGTAGTGATGTACATGTAAAGTATAATTTGATCTCACTGTGAACACAAATAAACAGTTCTGTGTTTGAATCTTTCTTGTTTCATCTGACGGTGATGTTGATTTGTGTTCACAGTCAGATAAAATGTACCAATTTATAATATACTTGTGAGCAACCTGTCTGAATTTTATTTTATGAAATTTGTAACAGAAAACGTTACTCCGTGTCTAGTCTCATTGGTTTGGTAGTATATGATACGCATTTGAAGAATTTAAACGTAAACCTTTGGAAGAGCTTTGTATAAGAAAAACTGGGTAATGTAAGCGATATGTTATTTTTCTTTATACATTTATAAAGGTCGTTCTACGATATCTCGATTTAAAATTGTGTATGGATGCCAAGAATACATGATTTATCCCACGTGTGTTCTTCGATAATAGTATCCAGGTGAACACCTACACAACCACGGTTAGTGTCAATCATGGCACGGAAGATGAAGAATAGGTACTAGTATTTGTATCGTATAGAGTAGTCATGATTATGGGTATATCACGTGACGGGGCTATAAATATGATTGCAATCAAATGCAATTAGATGTAACCAGATGCTGAAAATAGATATAACCAACTATAACCAGATGCGGAAAGTAGATATAACCAACTATAACCTTTCATAACCAGATGCTGAAAATAGATATAACCAACTACAACTTGACATAACCAGGGAGAACTGAATATAACCAGCTTCGCGGCCATCGCAGTGTTCATCTTAAAATACAAAAGTCGAGGAAGTATTTAGCCAAAAACTACAAATTGTTCAAATCAGAGTATTATTATAAAAAACACCAAATTATTCTAGTACGTCTGGTTCATCCTTTAAATATGTTTTAAATTCCAGAACGAAATGATATCTTAGCATATCTGGTGACTGACTCACCATTATAGAACACGTCGTCCGTCCGAGACACACATTTCTTTCAATTAACCGAAATATTACGAAACTAGCTTCCGACGAAAATAGCGTATGTCCACGTCTGTAGTTACTCAGTCAAGTCATTATGTTAAAAAACAAAAATTGTTCAGCACGTGTGAACAAATATAGAGAAAGAAACCAGTCTTTTATCCGTCTAGCAATCATGTTTTTTCTGCACTTCACGTAGTGAGGCTGATTTAATCTTAGCTGCACTTTTCATGCTAATTAGGAAATACAAATTTGCTCAAATAATGCCAAGTAAATTGTTTCGAAAGATGTGCAGGTCCGCGCTCCAGTGTACAGTGATCTGGTAATAGTACAGTAAGTATACAGTAATAAGTAACAAAACGATGTCGATGGCGCGGAAGACTTGACATTTTTGCACCTGTGTGCACGAGTATCATTTTTTTTTTAAAAGAAGAACGATATGGTGATGTATTTCAATCTGCGCTGTGAATGACATTTAGTAGACTTATAACTAGTAAACAGATTTGTTTTTGAGGGTGTTGAGATCGGAAAACATGCATGTCACTTGGTCTCTTATCTGCGCATGCTGTCACCTTGGCATATTTACTACAAATTTGTCCTTGTCAGGTACGCCATGTTGATACCCTTTTCTGACCTCATCACGGTCGACTCAGTAGTGCTGTCAGGCACCCAAACCTGGCATCGGAACGTCGACCTTTGAATATACTATACTTTAGAAAGATAAATGTATCCATTCCCTGTTATTACGTTTAAATTATGGAGCTTCCCTTATATACGGTAAAATAAGGAAATACTATGAAACCATTAAGATAGTTTTTTAATTCGATCCAATGCTTTTCATCCAATAGGAAGATGTCAGATCTTGTATTTAAATTGCACATTTCGTCCGACTTTGGACATTTGAGGTCATATGAGTTTTAGGTTCGGGCCAGAGGCCACCGATCGTCAAAATATATAAACTGCTGAAATTGAAGCAAACATGGTCATAAGTTATCCATGATAGATATAACGGTGACCTTCGCGCTCCAAGCAACTATTGAGTTGCCTGAGGGTCTCATGTCGTATAAATATTGACAATTTGTCTTACCAAAGTTTTCGCACTGAACAATTTAAGTTGATGTTGTAGGGTTGGTACGCTGTCCGTCCGTCTGTCTGTCTGTCTGTCTGTCTGTCTGTCTGTCTGTCTGTCTGTCCGTCCGTCCGTCCGTCTGTTTGTGCGTGTGTAAACATTATTCTTAGTAATGGCATAAACATCAACAAAGTACAAAATCATCACGTAAACATGAATACATAAAATCAGGACGCAAACAGCGATGCAAAAAAGTCAGGACGCAAACGTCAACAGATGAAGTCATGACATAAACAACAATGCATAAAGTTATGACTTAAATGCCAACACAAAAAGTCATGACGTAAACATCAACGCGTAAACTCACGACGTAAATGCACATACATTCATGACATAATAACCATCAATGCGTAAAGTCATGACGTAAATGCCAACACATAAAGTTATGACGTATACATCAACGCATAAAGATATGACGTAAATACCAACGCATAAATATACGAAGTACACATCAATGTATCAAGAAATGACTTAAACATCAACATCAACACATAACATAAAGCTATGCCTGGTTAGAAATACCTCAAAATGTCATGATAGTGCGTGGGAGAGATGGTGATTTGACCCATTGAAGAAATGACTCAATTGTCCTTGTTCTGTGTACACCATCGGAATTCAAACCTTCATAACATTGAGATATCGAATAACTTGTAAAAGGAAAGATTCATTAAGTTCATGCTGTTATCATTGAAATATCTCTTTTAACATGTTTAACGTTTAAAGTTCAAGTGGAATGTCACTGTATAAATGCTGTACTAAACTAATGAGGTTTAATTTTCAGTATAAAATTCCTACGTCACATAACGTATGTGGTGTGTTCAGCTGATGAAAAATACCCACTTGTGTTTAATTATACACAGTTTGGCTTTAATTAGGGTGGGTTAAGGTACTGATCGAATTTATGAAATATTATCGAAGACATTACTAGATAGATTGGATGGTCTTATAATTTTAAATAGAACACAATGGAGGCATACCAAAAGCTACATGTCAACAGAAAGCAATAAACTTGTGATAAACGTGCAAACCACCAGAGAACGTTTATACACATACTGGAGTTTGATCAAGGACAACAAACGTATTTAATCAACTCTCGGAGATTCGTTGTTATTTATAGTGTTTATGTATGAAAAGTTTCCATTCCTTCATAACTATTTATTAATATACAATTTTCTATATATATTTTCCAAAGAAAGTAAACATGCTACCCCGTGTGTATATTTAATATCAATATAATATAATACAAACAAATATATTGGATAGATAATGAGTTATATTGATGTGATACATATTGCTATTTGTTGATTGATGGAGTTGAAGTTACAGTAATAGCAGTCACATCAAACTATGATTTATTGACTCTGTTTTCTTGATTATTTTTAGGTCCGAAGGAGAAGCAAGGCTCATTTAGCGAAACTACAAGAAGGCGATGAAATCATTACAATCAATGGTCGTAGTTGCAGGGGAATCTCCCGTGACGTAGCCATGACTTACATCGATAATGCTACAGAGAGCCTCGATTTAGAAATCGTCAGGTGAGATGATTTGCATAAATTTATGACGTCATTCAACCCGTCGTTCATTTGAAATGCAAGATTAATTAAAATGGTCAAATTCTGTCGCCCTTTTCGTTAAAAATTTATAAGAAAATAATCCCCAAAATTCAAAAGGACTGTGCTATGTACAACATGGTCAACATATGTTGTTTCATTACGTAAATGCAGCCATCTGTATCATATTGTCGACATAGTAATTTATTAGTATGTTACACGTCTAAACTTTTATTGTACACTTTTGTTTCAAACTTTTTTGAAAATGTTTGTAAACACATCAACAAGTCCTTCATGGCTCCGAATGTTGACATGATTCATTTGAGTTTGTAACATCAATAATTGTAAAGTGGTCGGACCGTCGGACTATAAAAGAAACGTTTACCATCCTGCCCGTCGCATTAGTTTGAACACTGCGATGGTTGTCTCTCATTTTGTTGGTCACTATAATGTTTATACTGATGTGATTTTTGCTACTTTGTTGTTTTAATTTCTTTAAGATAATGAAATGAATGTGAATCGTGATATCTCTATTTTGT
The DNA here is from genome assembly GCF_964340395.1 of Glandiceps talaboti. NCBI lineage: Eukaryota > Metazoa > Hemichordata > Enteropneusta > Spengelidae > Glandiceps > Glandiceps talaboti. Next base: position 5,491,910 of record NC_135570.1, on the reverse strand, counting down.
ACTCGTGAGTACATTACTCTGATGATCTCTGATTGCCCTATCGTGTTTCTTGGCCCGCAGCGGTCAGATGAGGCAAACCAGGGGAGAAGGAGAACACATACAGAACGCACATAAATTATGTATTCAGTATTATCAAACCACCATAAAGTGTTATACAGTTGCCCCCGAATTCCAATACATATTTTTATTAATATTTTAAAGACAAAACGAAAACAAGAAGCATGGGGATGATGGTGCGAAAGATCATTATGCCCATGAATCAGATCTTTGAATAACAAACACCCATTGCAGTTAGCTTGGATGTTAAAATTCACAATGTCCCATTCTGGCCTCTACATGAAATTTGAAACTGCTCGGCCTTCTGCTTTGCTTTATTTCTATAGCTTCAAGCTTCAGGGGAATCCCAATAATTTCACGTCCACAAATAATTGGCTTTCCGACTGACAGTCATGAAGAATTTTGGAAAAGTTTCCATTTAATACCAGTCTTTTTCGTGTAACTTCACAAAATGTTAGTACTGTACTCAGATTGGTTTATCCACGCCATGTAACGCACCGTTCTATTGCATTATCATTTCCTCTATCGTTAATAATTGGCATGCAAAGTACATGTCCCCTACCGGAACGGTTCGTATCACCTTGCGGTATATAGCGGATTATTGGAAAGATTATCGACGTATAGTAGAGTATTGTCGAACCAAGTCATCGAGACAGACAGAACTGAAATTCTTGTAGTGTTAATAGTTTGTTGTTTGGACCAGGAAAACTCAAAAAATATTTTTTTTGTCGAAAATAATTTTGAGATTTTAAATTTACAAATCTGAGTCTAAAAGGGAAAGGGGGTCTTTATCAAGAAATACTAAATCGAAAACTACAATGAAATGTATGAAAACGATATTATTACATCACCTCAATCACAACGCATCGAAATCGTATCAACTGAATAAATAATATATTTAGTAACTTTTTCACACCATCGTACTTTTTTGGTTAACATAAAAAATAATCACAGAAATGGATTTGTACCAAGATTATGTTTACATAATTATCAAATCGACCAATATACAGGTTGCTCGTTATGTTATATATCTTAAGCATTTTAGAGATGAAGGCATTAGTGGATTTCTCGACAAGGACACGACACGACAGATGTTTTCATTTTCTGAGGCTGTCCAAGTTTGTGACGATAGACGTTTTGTTTATGTCGTAGATGAAAAACGACCACAACTGCGATGTGGCGTTACGGTATCTACGTTTTCGTCTTGATCTTATGTTATTTCGAGGATACACTTCGCCTTCTTGAATGCCCGGCGACCCTCGCTTGCGTATTTACAACAGAGTTTAGCTCAAAATACAGTTAAATTGTCATTCGTTATCAAGATAAATTCTCGACGTCAAGCCGACCGTAGGACCTTAAATCATGTATGAGTGGGACGCAAGGTAGTGTACAAACTTTTTTCCGGGCTTTGTTTTTATTCTAGGTCGCTTATCTTTACTGAAATGTCATGAATAGCTGATGGAACTGACTACCGCCATTTTGTTGTTCGAGATTTTTTTCTTCAGTCGACCGCTGTTAGCCAACAATATTAGTTATTGCAGTCACTTGTTCTTTGATATGACTGTTTCTGGAAATACCACGTCGCTTCGTATTATATTACTGCCCTCGCTCAAAATACCTCAGAGAGCGTGCCCATCTGTGTTTAATACAAATTCTCAATTATTTGCCCATTACTTTTAATTGACATTTTTATACACATATGAAGTGAAGGCCTCTTTGTAGCGGTCTCCATTAGTACCGGGAGGGACCGGCTCGTTAAGAACGGTACCGTAAAACGGTCGTGGTTTGCGACGATGCATCTACAGTATTCTCTCGGGCAGTTGTGCATTGATTTCTCATAAGACAGTTTGATGAAGGAAATGGAGGCGTGCTTTTAATCTCATAGCTGAGATTCCATCGCTTTGGTCGCTAGTTCTGCATAAAGATAACGCCTCAAACGAGCGATCAGAGAATTACTTCGTTTATGTGAATAATAAACGAGAATTACTCAAGGATATCATAACAAGCAGCATTGCTTTATTGTTATGAAATTTTCATAATAACTGGCTCGACGGATTTATCTTCTTTTTTTTAATCGTGATTGTTCGTTAAATGCTTCTGATTTTCACTTTGTAGTTAGTTATGGGGGTCTCTCTTATCACTGCCTATTTGACAGCAAAGATAGTACAGAACATCAATATTGACACAAAACAGTTGATACCGAGAAAATGTGATATCTGTTATCCTGACATATGTTGTGGTTTGGTTTGACCAATCAAAGGCATCGTAGGCCAGTGTCGGGTCACTGGACACCTACTGCGTGAATTTGTGAGTTAAATATATAGATATAGCGTTGTTGAAATCTCTAGAGGGCGTTTGTCAAACGTAGTGGTGGTTTTGAACATGGGTTTTGAAGGTTGATGTCAGCTGCTAGGCGTTTGATACTTCACACCGTCCTTGCCATAGCACGTATTTGTATTTTCACTAACTATGCCGCCTATCATCATCGTTACCATCACTATCATCATCCATGTCCTTTTCCTTTCTTCCTCCTCCTCCTCCTCCTCCTTATCATCATCATCATCATCGTCATCATCATCATCATCATCATCATCATCATCATCATCATCATCATCATCATCATCATCATCATCACCATCATCATCATTATCATTATCATTGCTATCACAAATATTTTCAACGTCTTAATATCGAGATCGTTACTGTCACTACAGCATCACTTCATTTCTGTCTCAGTCACCAGTACATAATATGTCAGCCTATCGGAACAAGACATTGCTTAAACTATTGAAGAAGACCAACAAAGTTGTTTTTGCAATCCCTTTGTCCTAAATATCTGTTGTATATCTGTTTTCAGGGGAGAACAAAATAACAACTTGGCGAATACAGCCAATGATATCCGACAACAGCAACCAACGTCGATGACGATAACACAAGAACCAGGTGAGCGTGATGACTAGAAAGTACTTACACATTACATTCATTCTCATGAGATCATAGTACAATTCGTTTATAAACTGCTCGTCAATCTGGTGCATGTTTTCCATAATCCCAGCAACTTATAAAATATGGTGTTAACTGCAACTAAAGACAGAAATAGGTGAAAGTGTTGTGCATGGTGGTGTCACGTCTATGACACGTGGTCTGTGAACGTCCTGAAGGGTTATTGACATGATTGAAGTTGATTGAAAATTGATACTCGTAATATGGTATGATCATCTGAAGTTCTATTTTAACTTTAATTGTACTATCTACGTGTTTATTTTTGACGACATATAGTCAAGCCACTAATCATACGATCGTACAACTGAAACATTGTCATGTGCCTAAATTTGCATGTTAAAAGTATCTTTTTAATTTTGATTGGCTATGAGACTGTGTTTTGCATGTGATGCATGCTAATCTTTCTTGTGCAGGTGTTATGACAGAGTCGCAATCAGTCAGGAAGAGAACAGTTATCCAAACCACAACAAGTGATGGGAAAACCCAAAAGAAAGTAACTGAAACAGTAACTGAAAAGCATGGTGATGACGAGACAACAAAAACTACTCGAGAAACCAGAACTGTGCCTGAATCAGATAATACACTAATCAACGGTAACAATTTAACGTAGTTTACGCCTCGGAATTAAGTCTTAAACTTTTGCTGTTACTTTCTTCAAGAAAATGTAAACCCTTTCTCATTTAAAATCGAGCAAAAATCAAGGCAACAGCATATTTTGAAAGAGTTAAAATAATATCAAAAAATTAACTCATTTAGAATCCAATATGGCCGCCGAATAGTGTTTTATAGGTCTACTCTGTTGGAAAATAAATGAAAAAATGGAAAATCCTTTTCGACTTCCTTGAAAACAGGACGGTGAACCCCGACTTTATTTTCCAATTTCAAAGGTACAGGGACAAGCTTTTATATGGCAAATTTGGAGAGATTTTCAGAGAATTTATCCCCAGGCGTATTCTACTTTAACTATCTTGCCTTAAAAGTATATGAAATTAATGGATTGACCAATAGAATGTATTTTCCTGAAGAATATTCAATATTCGCTTTTTGTAACATTAAAGATATGCAGCCATGATTGTTGTGTTTATGCATGGTCATTTATATTAGGACGTATAGACTAGTATAAACTGTTTTAGTTGGAGAATTAAACTCTTGTTTTATCATGAGAGCATCATATTGAACTAGTACTGAACAAGGTGGTGTTAACTAAGTGCCCCAAGACAATATATAGTGACTTCCACCACTTGAGAACTTCATGGTTATTATATTGGTTTGTTGAGAAAGTTTCATTTGCATAACTTTCGATCTACTACTACTACTAGTATATCCTGTATTACCGTATGCCATGGTTATATTTGCATGTTGATATGCCTTTTCATCTTGATTGGTTACTGGGGTCATGTTGTTTTGCATGTGAAGCATGTGGATATCTCTTCCAGGTGCGGTTACAGAGTCTCAATCCACGAGGAAGAGAACTGTGATCCACATAACAACAGGTGGTGGAAAAAGTCAAAGCGAAATAACGAAATCTGTCGTTGAAAAGCATGGTGATGACGTCACTACAGACACTACACATGAAACTCGAACTGAGACCACAGCAGTGCTTGATTCCCCGGCAGAAACAAACAATGCAATTATCAACGGTAACAAAAATTAACCCGCTTGAATCATATTAGTATCGATAGTGAATTAACCGATCGACCAGTAACATGTACTTTCCCCTTTCCTCTCCCATTACCCAAGAATCCATATGTATGCATAGTCTTGTGTTTGGTGTTGATCATCATAAAGTTGTGTTATGATGTTATGACAATGTCATGAGAAAGCATTTTGTTCCAAAGACTGTACCTTGCATTTTGCTTGTAACCATGATAACCCAGACTCGTACTACAGTTCCTTAAATCTGTCAAAATGAAATCAGTGAAAATGTTGCCATGCGGCATGCAAAGGCAGAATACAAATTTGACTAACTTGTTCACTTCTTTCATGTTTCATGTTCATGTTACTTCAGGTGACGAGTCTGGTACCCTAGAGTTTAAATTTCAAGTTCCCAAATTTTCACCGGCTCCACTTGGGACGACTGCCAAACCTGGTGTCTGGTCACCTGGAAACCAACAGAAACATGAAGAACCTAATTACAACAAGTCGTCAACTGTATCCTATCAGGAAACAGTCACAACATCTCATGACACAGCGCCAACGAGAGCCAAAGCACCAACTCCTCGCTTTCATGCCTCCCCTTCAACAACTGCAGCACCAAAACAAGGGGTATGGCAACCAGGGGGTGGTTCAAGCACACCAAAGATAGGTCAGGAGGTAGAAATTACATTCTCACCCGGAGCACTGTCGCTGAATAGTGGGCCTTCTGAGGTACCTGTCACTCCTATCACCCAAGCAACTCCAAATGAAATACACAGATTAGAAGAAACTCCAGAGGTTGAGCATGAAGAAGAACCCAGCCAAGAAACAGAATCTAAAGACAACCCAAGTATACTAGATGATCCTAGCCTGATTCTTGCCGGTTTTGGTCCAAAGAGGGATCCAGCTAATATAGAAGTCAAGAAAAGAGCAAAATCAAAAAGTAAGTTTGAATTATTTCAATACTTAACTTGACAGAGCTTAAAACCACCTGCAAACTGTAGCACCACCCTTCAAGAGCCAAGAAATGCCACCTGAATTGAACATTCGGCAAGAGTTGGAATGGTTTGAAATATGTCAATGTTCCAAATGTGTTTTGTCTCCCACGAATGGTCTCCTGAAACCTTGACTAAGTCCAGTTTGTACTTCATGTACTGCAGATTTGCATGCATGGAATTCAATCCTTTCTGTCACCTGAGAGCAAAATCAAACCCATACGAGACACAAGTGGAAAGAAGGCTACAAGAGCCAATACAGGTTTCTCACTGTATGGTGGACAGACAACATACCTCCACTTTCATTATATAATAATAATGACCAATATAATCGATTTGCTTTCGTTTGTGTTTCCTTATGTCACACAAACAAATGCATTTTAATATTTCGCCCATTAACAAACTCAAGCTGACCAATGCTTCTTATTTATTCGCTGTTGGTGAAACATAACTTACCTTGTCGAATCATAGGCTCTGTGTATAATGCTCAATCTGGCTCATTTTTCATTTTATTGCAGTTGAAATGCACAGACCATTTTCATACCATGGCTATGAGAGCAAAACTGAAGTTGACTTAACAAAAGAAGATGCAAGGAAAATCTGTAAGCAGATAGCAGACCTTTTGATGTTTCCCTCTAATAAACAAGCACGAGGAGCTAAGATGTTTGCAAAACGAAGGAAGAAAGCAGCAAAGTACACCGTGGAGGGTTTTGGTCAGCGGCCAATTGAAGACTACGATACAGAATCAATGCCAGATCTCTATCAGCCAACAACACCTGGTACACCATTTCAACCAATGACCCCTCAGCCACCCCCACCACCACCAATTATGTCTATTCATGATGAAGACTATGATCCATCCAGATTATTTCAATTTAAACTACCTACAAGGCCTATCTCACCCAGAAATACTGCCGCACCAGTCACTCCAAAAGCTCCCCGCACCATAACGATCGAACCTACGAACTTTAATATCAATTTGAGGGATAAAACTAAATGTGAACATGTTGCTGTAACGCCTGATCTGTGTGGTATGCTTGCCCAGGATTTGAAGACAAGAGGTGGTAGAGCTTCAGCGATGTTTGCAAAACGACAGAAGCGTGTACAGAAGTTTGTGGTGGATGAAACCAACGTCAAGGCTCCACAAGCAATTCATGATGATGATGATGATGAACCAGATGGTGTTACCTCGAAGGGAGGTATAAAGGTTACTCTGAAGAGCATCTCCAAAACAAAACCATCTGAGCAAAGGCCTGCAACTGCCAAACATAAGACACCATGGGAAGCTGCGATGGAATCTCCATTAGGATCAGTAGATCAGGCATTTGAACATCTTGATACTGGACCAACAGTAGTTGAAGTATCCCTGCCAAAACACATGATATCATCCCCCTCACGCAAAATGCCTCCAGAACCAAAGCCGAAACCATCACCATCATGGGCGTCTCAATCCCCTGCAGTACAGAGTGCTCCTAAGCCATCAAGTGTGCCAGCGATTAGACCAAAATTCAAAGCAAGTGGGCCAGTACAGAATGAGTCAAGTGGCAACTCCTTCAACCAGGACTACAACCCAAAGATAAAAGGTTGGTCCCCAGTTGGCAGCAGTGGTGATAGAACACCTGGTTCTCCTGCAGCATTAGATTATTCTGGTTCAGCCGATCCAACGCCAGCAGTACCCTTGGTTCTACCGAAACAAAGTAAAAGTCCTTCACCCTCGTTCATGGACTATAATCCTAAGCCTAGAGCATGGACACCAGGCAGTGCAAATCAGTCCACCACGCCTGATTTTCGTCCCATTAAACCTGCATTTAACAAACCTATTCAAACAGAAATGTTGGAGAGTGAAGATTTATAAATTTCGGCAGAAATGACATGGGATGGTCTGTTCGGTGAACTCTGTTTTAAAAATGATAAGCAATCGAAGTAGTACAGGCAAGAGTAAGAAATGTTCAAATGAACCGTAGCATATAGACCCAAGCAAGTCACTGTGGAGTAAAGAAGAGACAAACATAGCTCGCTTCTAAGCAGATACAACAAACAACTTTACCTAGTGTCAAACTTCTACCAGAAGAAAAAATCATACGTTGGACTTTTTCAAACACTTTCTCTTTCTCTGAAAATGTAAAATATCAAAACTACTATTCCACGTTGTATGCAGTAGTTCCCCAGATAGAACAATCTGAAGGGGGCGCTATAACTATTCTGAAGCAGTCAAAGACAGTATTCAATAACTGTCTGACGTTTTTGATTTCTGAGCGTGTGGAAAAAATACAAAAATAATTAACGAAATTTTAGAATGTTTAGGAATGACCTAAACATAACTCAGTGTCGTAGTCATAGTAACAGATCTGGATATTTTATGTGTGTTTGTGAAATATTTAAGAAAAAAAGTATGTACTGCCAAAAGTAATTAAGTTTGAATTATTAATAAGCAAATAATGATTTATTTGAAAATATCAAAATATTCACTTATAGTTATAAGACAATCGTGTACTTTCATCGATTGACAGTACAAGAAGAATGATTCTAGCAAGGGCATATTTTACCGAACATGACCGAATACTTCCGAACGTTGTCGAACGATTGATGTTGAATATTTGTAACCGAAAACCTTTAAAGTGTGACAGCCCAGTAGACTCCGAGGTGCAATAATTTCGTCCTCCACTTGTTGTCGTGTTTTATACCGTATATTTATTTTCCTACTGATATTTATTCACATTTAGAAGCGTAGGTGTTAGAATAAACATTTTACAGAGAGAAGGTGACGAAGATATTGTCTTGCCGTATTTTATAGCAAATTAGTAATGATATTTCCTGTTCTGAAAATTAAGTCCATCATCGTCACGAGTGTTACTAATTAGAAGAAATTGTACTTGACTGACTGTGTGGAGAAAAGATTACAGCTTTTAGAATTTATATGCTATTTTTGTACATAAGAGTTGTCTGAATGAATCGACAATTCGAATCTGCGTCTGGCCGCATGCGCAGTGTAGATCAGTAGAATTTGAAAATACCAATATTAAATCTCTCTATTGATGACGTGTAAACATTTCAATTCACTTAGGGCATATCACCCTCACAATAATTAACCTGCTCACCCCTATATTACCTTTATTTTGTTTCATTCCTTTTATTTACTATAGCCTAGATTGAACCACTGCAAAAATATGGGGTGCACAGGTAAAAAAGACGTGTTGTAGACTAATTCTTCGGAAATGATTGGATTGTTTTTCACTACTTTTGATATGCCGTACAGAAAACTTTCAAAATGTCGCCTTGACATTAACATAATTAGAAAATTCATTTACGTTATTGAATTTGAATGCTATTTTTGCTCTTACGTTTTTACACCTCAAAAGACAATAAAGAAATCACCAAATCACTGCTAGCAGCCTTTTCAAGATAGACTACGCCCTCATACGCTGGGTGTGATTTTACTGACATTTCAGTCACACCATGATACTTCGAAGATAACTATCGGTCAGTATTAATTACTTTGAGTGTATTATCAGTTGTAGCTAATAAACACTCGGTTGGCTCGTAATCCAAACTATAGTTTGGCGTTTTACTGTTTGCTTGGTCACGGTGTATGGAACATGATATACTATACTGAGAATTTTTTTGTATATGGCAGTACAGTCTGCCACAGTCTGTGGTTTCAGCATCAAGTGTTCAATCTTTTGAGCGACGACTTGATAAACTCTGGGAGAAATTACCGTACTAGTTTTATACTGACTCTCTACACGACATGACATTTTTCCCTCTTTGTGGGTACGTCATGGACGGTGGCGTAAAAGGCCCATGGTTTTATACGATAATAGATAGCAAAGTCGCCAGGAGTAGTCAGTCTTATGAATATTGAGAGCACATCATGAGAGAGAGAGAGAGAGAGAGAGAGAGAGAGAGAGAGAGAGAGAGAGAGAGAGAGGGGGGGGGGACTTGGAGAATAGAGAGTCCAAGAAAGAATCAAGTTGGGTGGCATGAAAAACGGAGGTGTGTAACGAAGGCCTTGACTGATGACCGAAAGTTGGTTGCGCAGTTTTTATAAATGGAAATATTGAACATATTCTGAAAGGTTAGATTGTTTTGGTAAGCCATATGAATAATATTAGTTACATTTGAAGTTGTCTCTTCTGTTCAAGTCTGTTGACAGAAAATTATAGTTTAGATCTAAATAGCTACATGGATAAGAATGACACGGATACCTTCTCAGAACCAAAGCCACCAAATTTGGGCCTAGTAGTTTTTGAACTTTGTTTCTCTGTTAGCCAAACCACACTTTGTATACTAAAATTTGCATATCATTGATCTCGTGATCATCCCCTTTAGCAAGTTTTCACACCTACAAATCTCAAATTAAAGAAATTGGTGTGCGTCAAGCATGCTGTGTAATATTTTACACATAACTCTCTCTGATTTGTGCTGTCGGACATACTATCATTAAAGTGAGCTAAATCTCACCTGTATATAGGGTTTGTGTAAATATTTTTTACATTTTCGAAGCGTAGAATTGTCACTTCCGAATACCCATAATCGTCGGTTGAGATATCGAAGATTTGTCGAATGAGATGAGTTTTATAAATTTGACGACAGACTTTCTTGAAAGACATACAGAATCCTTGCAAGGAAATTAAGAAAGGCATATGCACCTGTTATGTACGACTCTGCCTAAGACATTGAGAGTCGTATAATACAGAACTGAGTGTGTACCACAGTAGAGCACGAGGTTGATGCATGCAATATTTGCACTACAGACCGACTCGAGTTCATTAAGCAGCTTACACCGCGTTCACAGCAATCAAATGTTTAAAAACTTATAATTATTAAAGATCAAATTTTCTCGGCCAAGTTTAGTTAAATGTAACTGAATAACACCATGAATAAGACGAATCCTCACACTGTGACTACTGAGAGTGTTCGAAAGATTGTGATTTTGTATGCAAACACACCTGTGTGTGTGGTAACAAATTGACCAATCGGATTTGAGGATGTGTGCACAAATTAGCAAGTCATTGTTGGCAACAGGCCAGTGATTGGTCAATCTATGTGGCACTTCAGGAACAATTTTGTCATTATGGGCTATGGCTTGGATGAGAGCACATGGTGTTAACCCTGTACGTTGAAGGGCGCTTCATCTAGTTTGGCTTTTCCATGATTTCAGGAATAGACGAGTGAGTAAAATTGAATCCCTGTAACCTCTAACATTTTTACGTCGTCTTCTAAAAACTTTGTTTTCGTCCTCAAGACTTGAAATCGGCTCTGTGCGCCTCAAAATCCTACGTGACTTTGGTGACCTTCAATGACCTACAGTGACCACTGGGTTGTCACCATCACCACTCTGTGAATCTGATTGTTAGCTACGGTCTATAGTAATTGGACATTATACGTAATTCCATTCACAATTAGTACAGTTTGGCCAAAAAAATTGTGTTTCCCATAACCCGACCAAATCTAGTTTAAGCCTCCAACCCATAACATTTTTGAAAACATTTTTAAAAAAAGATAAGAAATTATACCTTCATGCACGTCTTTTTGTCTGTACATATTTTATTACACTATCACAGAAGGGGTCACTCTGGCCGACATCTTGTTTGGGTGGAAGCAAAAAATAAAAACAGTTGAAAAGATATAAAATAGAATAAAATAAATTACCGACCTACCAACCCTATTTTCTGAGGCCATGTTTATATTGGAAACACACAATTGTTTTCGCTTTTTAGAGCATGTACCAAATGTGATACGGTTTTTTTCAAAATATGTATCGTACTCGCATTTTGTCTGATAGAATATTCTCTCCATTCATTAACGTCTAAACCTGCAAAAACTATCAGCAAGTTCGGAATTTTTGGATGTATAGCCATATCGTATGATTGTCAAGTGTTTAATATTTGACTCTAACTTTGGTGTTAAAGTTATATTTTCGACAAAAAGACCTCGCATTTGATCGCATAATAATATATTCTTAAGCAATGTGTAGGCATTGATAGTCCGGCAATCTAACGAAATTGTGTGGCAGAACCTTGAACTAATGGCAACATAAATTATTGTTAGTGCATCTTGCTCAGAATTCCATTCTGAGCAAGATATTAAGAGTGTAGGAAAATATAAGTAGTGGAACATGGCTAAAATGAGTTTTAATAAGCTAATTAGCATATTCATGAAATACTGTATGTGTAAAAGCCCATGTATTAACGTTTCTATGGATAACTCTGAGAATGAGTACTAGTAATTAGACAAATACCATCACGTGATCATAAAACCCTCCCTTTCAATGTTACCAGTTCCAAATCCTACTGCTACTACATCCCACCACTGCCACCATTGTAAAGTATATCACAGCATATCAGTGAAATGCAGTGAATTAACTGTTAGTTGTGGTGTGAGGAGAGGAGCGGGTCTCACAGTAGTAAAGGGGGAACAGCGTGGCAAGATATTGGGGATAAAGAGGAACGGAGATGTTAACCTCGGTCCTGTGGTTGTCAGTTGTGTGCTCAACTAGTCTTTGGGAGTTCTGACCTTCAGCTCTACCAATAGATCCAAACACAGGCATTGATTTAATACAAACACAAACTCACTGTGGTGGTAATAGTGGGAAACAACCAATACCTTTGTGGGACGCTGTACAATATCTTACCCACAACTCTCTCTGATTGGTATGCCTGGAAGTTCCTTATTTTATAACTTCTTCAATAACCCATATTTGTCAAAATTTTAAGCATCGTAATTACGTTTAATAAATATGTAACAAAAAGTATGTTTAGGCATCAAAAATAAAGTTCTAAATTTTGCATAAAATGTGCTAACAACTAAATGAAACATGTACTGTTTACAATTTTCAATGTCAAAGTATCAATAACTTGGGTAGACAGTGTGTGTGTATGATGAGTTTTAGTATGTAAATTTCTTTTGTCATACCTATTCAAATAAATCTATGTCTTTGGCAAAGTCATAACAGGTGCATATATTTTCCTAGTTTCGTAGAAAATATTTTGCATGTCTTTCAAGAAAATCTGTTGACAAATTTCTAAAATTGCTACTCCTTCTACAATAAATCATTGATACAAGAACCAATGAAAATATGTATTCAGAAACTAATCAGGGTCAATTCTACGTTTTGAAAATGGCAAAAGTATTCTTACAAGATCCTGTACACAGGTGAGATTTGTCTGACTTCAAGGAGGTGATATCCAACAGTACAAATCAGAGACAGTTGTGGGTAAAATAGTGTACAGTGATGTGCATGGGATCTTACTACAGAAAAATTCCCTGTCTCTGGTGGGCTTCGAACCCAGGAACCCCTACTATTAATCTTGAGCTCTGACAATTTACGAAACAGGGAGGCAGTGTTATCTTGAAATATTTGAACAGGGGGAGGGCCATATTTTAGAGAAAGGAAATCTACTTTTTTTAAGCAAAGAGGAGGGTCACTTTGTAGCACAACTTACTAGGGGAGGGTCACATTTTATACCACAGACCGAGCTTGATTTCCCCCGACCCTCCTCCCCCTTGTATGTACTGAAGGCTACCTTAATATCATTAATATTTTAGTAACTTAAAGTATGTTAATGTAATTACCGTGAATAGCATATAGTGTATACTTTATAATAAATTCCAACGCATATGCAACCAATGTATTTTTTGGTAGATACAGAGGGGGGGGGGGGGACAACACTTGTACACTTGTCTTTCAGTATCTAGGAACTCTGTATCACAACATGGTCATCAGATATGTTTATGAATAAGTATCATGAACAACATGAATATTATGAACTGCATAGTTTTATACTAAATAACCTTTGTTTATACTGTTTTTTTGCATCACATATTATGAACGGATCAAGTGGGAATTTAATCAATAAAGACTATTTTAAGCATCAAACCATTCCAATGTCAAGTAAAATTTGCCAGTGGTTAACATATTATTTAATCTTTATATGGTATACATCTTTTTCACGGTCAAGTAATATGCCTTTTTATAGGTCTTGCAGTAAGAAATTACATGAGCATCATTTCTACCTTATCAAACCTGATATTTCGTGACCTGGGCACCGCCTCCCCCCCCCACGTTCTGAGTAGAAGGGGGCTCTAAACGTCGGTATTTTCGCATGGAAAGGGATCTCGGAAATGTTGAGGAGATGGAAAGGAGGCTAGGAAAAATGTGCACCAAATAATTTCTCTTTCCCCATCCCCTACTTAGGCTACTTCCGCCGTAAATTCTGACAATATTTTGATCTATGCAAGAACTGCTAGCATTCTTCCATGACAGTACCAATGACCTAAATAAATGACATTTTCGGAATTTTTCGATGCAAGTTTCTGGTCAAGTTTAAAACAAACACATTAATATATTACTTTCATACATTGCGTGAACACGTAAAGTTACGAGGGCCTACATGTAGTTCATTAGTTGGGGTTGACAGTGACGGATTTCTGTCTTCATCACAAACTGACCATGTAGTGATGTACTGCATACCGTAAAGTGGTTTGTCATACACTAGTATCAATATCACTGACAACACAATATGATAATTGTGTGTCATTGATACGTCGACCCGTAAAATCTGTAAGTAGTTGCTGTGGTAAACATGTCATCGCATCCACATCGTATTGATGGTACGACAAACCACACACACGTCATCGTAAAACCACAGGTTCCTTTACCACGTTGACGTCATTGTACAAGACTCTATTGCAGATTATATTATACCAGTATATTGATGGCGCAAATCGAGAGATCTTATTGGTCTAGACATCGAACAAGCGCGTCTAAAATGAGCGATAAAATATACGGGGGCACGAACAAATTTGGGGATGCGAAATGGGGGGGGGGGGGGGTTTAGAATATTTTGCTCATTTTGTATGCTAATCAGTAGTCGATTTTATCCGACGGCATAAGCAGTCACAGATTCAAAGCGTGAGTGCCGTTGAGGGCGCTGATTTTTGAGTGCGGACCAAAAAATAAATTTGATTTGATATATCATGTATGCAAAAATACGTTCACCAATAGGTGATTCAGTGGTGTTCACGGTCACAGCCAAGTGTCAGGGTGTATGATATTACGAGTAAGTTGCACCAAACAAATCATTTTCAAAACTAATGTTCAGTTGCTTCTACTGCAGCTTTACATAGCTTCATATGTATGTATGTATGTTGTTTTGTTCAGAAAGGCATGATGGTACTTTGTTATTAACGCATTGACAAGTTTATTGAACCAACAACAACAAAATGCAATTTATCTAAACTGTAGCAGGACTAATTTTTTTAGTACTTAGCTGTAAACTCATATATTTTTTTACATATTGAAATATGAATTTAAACGTATTTTGAGATGATTAACAAGTTGCGTGTAGTAAACACGTCTTTGATTTAATTGGCAGGATAACGCAGGATTGTAAGGCCTTTTAAAGGTAATTCGAAAAAAAATATCCAAAAATCGAAAAAGAATTCACGCGAGAAATAGTGAGATTTGAAGACGTCATCGCCTCGTGTGACCCATAACGCAAAGACCATATGGAAGGCTTCTAGATAAACAATGAAATACATACAATCATGTAACCTGAACCAGACCAAAAAATAGTTACAAAAAATAAAATAAAATAAAATAAAAATCCTACCTACCCACCCTATTTTGAAATTGGGCGTTATCAGAACCACACAACTTTATTTACTTGGCCTAAACAGGTATAGTATGTAGTAGTATGTAGTGCTATGAATGTAAAGCGTGAGAAAGAGATTGCTCTTTTAGTGACACTTAACTGTATTTCAGTACCACACACTTACTAATATAAAGTGAAGATTCTTTAATTTCTTGATTTGACGTCATTTTTTTTAGAATATTTGTATTCAGGGGTACAAAACAGATTCCATTAAAAGTAAAATCGTTTTTTGTAGGATGAGAATTACTAAAATGGTTCAAAACCCTTACCCTAAAACTAAAAGAATTATTTTTTTTAGAGCATGTTGAGCTATTAATCTCACCCGTATGTATGGTGAGTCATTACGGCATGAAATCATGATCTAATTCTAGGTTTGAATACCATACCATACAGCCAATGGCTCAGAATGAGTTGACAGGAAATATTTAACCAATAAAATGTCTACACTAAGTTCACCTGCATATTATTTACCATTTACATTCTTTCTACATAGTTTCCTGGGAAGGTACCAAAATGACCGGTCCTAGTGGAGGAACCAACAAACCAACCATCATCACATTTCTCCATGACAACGACGACATCACCTTCTAAGAGTTCCAACTTGTCTTCGTCATATGAGGTAAGTGTGGATAAATTACAATCATTAAAAGTAAAATTGATATTGTAGGATGAGAACTAAATGGTTCATACCCCACCACCACCACCACCACCACCACCACCACCACCACCACCACCACCACCAAACTATTTTTTTATCCTACATTGAACTCTAGATACCACCACTAAGTGGGTAGTTGGTCGATATCACAACTTGCGAGTCGGTTTGTTAGTCAACAGGTTATCCACAGTGACCTGTGTTGATAATCAGTTCTTTACCGAAATGTTGTCAGTAAGAAGCTTTTTCAAAAAAATGGATTTCTGTAGTATAGATAGAAGTGAAACTCTATGACTCAAAAAGTGTTTATACGGAGGGGGGGGGATTCCCATACAATGGGGGGGGGGGGGGTATGTCGCCCAAATGGGTAAACTTTTCTCAAAAAGCATGGGTTAACTTTTTATTTGATAATTCCCTAATCATGGGGTCGATAGCCTGGGAAACGTCTTCATGCTTTAGAAATACCTCCACAGCATCAGAATAAAGGTATGATGAAATTCTCTAACGACAACTCTGTTTTTGGTTTGTACATGGTTAGATACTGTGAACTTGGGCCGCGCAACCCGCCTGAAAATGTTGGAAGTACCCCTAACCCCGTGGGTTATATACCGTGGGATAACATCGTCGAGTTTCTCACAGGCAACCGTGACATTGTGTTTCTTGTGAAATACCCCGTATGTTATTATCGCAGGGTATATAAACCCATCTTTGACACAAAACGTAACTTGTATTTCACTACCATGATACATACAACCCTTTCGCAACTCAACATATCGAGGAAAGAAAATATAAGTGTGTGTTTCCTCTAACTTAGCCTCAGAAATATGGCAATAATTTTACTTTGTTTCATGTTTATTTTTAATTTTTATTTTTGAAAAAATATTGCTTCGACCCCAAAACAAACAAAATGTTAGTCAGAATAGTTTAATGAAATGTGTACAGACATCACTGGAGAAAGAAAACAAACGTGCATGAATTTGTAAGGTCAAGAAGACAAACAATTTCTTATCTTTTTATTTTAAATGCTTTAAAGAAATGTGTAGGGTCAGAGGCTTCAACTGGGGTCAGTCGGGTTATCGGAAAACACACAATTTTTTTTATTTGGCCTAGTATAATTTTATACTACAGAACCGATACTCCCCTCACAAGTCACTGTGGATGACGTCATACCGGATACCTCACATAGCATATCGTATATGATTGGCCAAACTCGCATATCAACACCTCGACCATAACCGATTCACTCGTATCATAAAGTGTATGACACATTTTCTGTGACGATCACACTACTGTTGCTATGACGACACCCAGCTGATCGGACCTGACTCGGTTTCGCTCTGGTCAATGAATTATTCCAACCACTTCACAAATTTTTCGTCTAATAATAGTAACACGGGTCAACTTGTACAGTTCAATTGTGAATTTTGCTCTGCATAGAACTGATCTAACGTAAAATGACGAGCCAAAAATAACTACAGAAATATTACAAAACACTTAAATAATGTAAGGTATTTAAACATAGTTTTAATTGTTGCCCTAGCAATCCCACTCTTAAAAAATATAAACTAAAGTTTCGCTCAGTACCTTATTGTTATCTCAGCGTTGAAAAGAATTAATTCATGTCAACGTTTCGTCTAAAATTAACTTTTCCGTTGACAAAACTATTTACTTTGGGGATTCTTCTAGCTAGTGCAGTACTGGTATGGTACATCACTTTCGTTCTCGATTAGAGTAAACAGTTTGTTCATCAGAACAAACAAATACATGCCATTGATCAGTACAATCATCTCTCAATATCAAATGTGAACTTAAACGTGCTGAACACTTTTATGCAATGATGAAGTCGCGCTGGACATTAACCCGTATAGCTGTAATCACTCTGTGAGTTGACATTTGGCTCGAAAGAGAACGTTCCCCAGGAAACTTAGCGCTCATGTTTCACATCACTCCGACGTCAATTTTAGTATTTGCCGCATTGCATTTTGGGTCAGTATGCTAACATTCTGGGGGCACATGGGATGTTTCGCTGACCAACCCCCAGAATCTTGATCTGTTGTACTTCTTCTTGGATTGGTTTGAACGGAACCTAACGTTCGAAGGTAAGTTTTACAGCATTAATCTGCAAGGCTTTTGCGGTAATTAAACTTGCTTCAATTCCAGTCTGTAGTGAACTTTTGCATTTGCAAGCGACATATTGCCGTAGTCATACCATCAGTGTTGTGGATAGTCGACAACGCTAAGCGTTCCACAAATTCCAGAACTAAATTCTTCTCAAGTCCCTTCGATAACACGTACCCTTTGCTCCTACTTTGCTCGAATAATAAACGCAATTTCAATTTCTACCTTCGATATTTCTTGTAATACAAAACTAAACACATTAATAAGCAATTTGATGATGTTACTTTAACTACCCTTGATGATGCTGGGGTATTTGTTTATAAATATTTACGAAGGGTTTTGAACCTTCATGGACGCGACGTGCATAGCTCGACCCATTTCTTTTATCGTTTGCACATCAGTCATAATTATATTATACTATCGTATTATTAATATAAAAACCACGATATGTTATCACGTTTCCATGGTAACGGAATTTTTACCGCCTTCCCATGCATCCACTGTCAATCCTTAAATCCATTATCGAAAGTTAATCGCAAAATACTGAAATTTAAATGAATATGGTAATTTAAGCTCCGAGTTTTCAAAAATATCGATTACTAAATATATATCATTAAAATACAAACACCATTTCTACATCGGAAACTGAATATCAAAGTTACAACCATACGCGGAATTTTGAAATATCTTTTTTTTTCATACATTCCATTCCGGGCTTCTTGTAAATTGTACTTGGGCATATCACACGTAATTGATTTGTGCCCAACAGTTGCTCTGTTACAATAATTTACAAACTTTCAATTTTTTTTCTTGTCTTGAGGCAAGTTTGGCATAGTTTCTATAATTATAAAAACGTGTTACTCTCAATGAATCTGTTTTATGTCATGCGTAA
Organism: Glandiceps talaboti; assembly: GCF_964340395.1. Taxonomy (NCBI): domain Eukaryota; kingdom Metazoa; phylum Hemichordata; class Enteropneusta; family Spengelidae; genus Glandiceps; species Glandiceps talaboti. The sequence goes on along the minus strand of NC_135570.1, from coordinate 5,472,899 downwards.
TGTTATTAGGTGAGGTTAATGCAAATTATTGATATACCCCCAAAGAGCCTCGCGTCATGCATATATATGTTGTTTATTTGACTTTTACATCGGATGTTGTAATGTCCTAATCTCAAAAGTCATGAAAACATATTACGACAACTTCAATGGTATGCAAAACAAAGTTTGTTGTATGGTTGTATCGGTATGCTTTCCATTTTTATTCTGTTTCGATTTATAACTTTACAATTTATCCGTTGATTTGCTTTGATGTTGTTTGAAGAAATTCGAGTGCGAGGATATGAAAAAAAAATCCACGACCGTCATGTTTAAGTGCGCGTAGCAAGTAGCTCGTTAACTCATTAACTTGTCAATACCAGCGATTACCCTTGACACTGTAATCAGTAATCTCAGTTGGATATCTTCTTGACGTTTAAAACTATTAAACACGCAACGCGACACTGGCTACTGTCTTTGCGGCGGACGTACCAGAACACTTTCTAACGAAACTTTAATACAGACGCACGACCTCACTGGTGGAGCCGTTATAATTACTTTTGTTATTAAACTGTCGTATGTTATCTAAGTTATGTTTTCAAATATTGTTTATATCGATATTAAGTCATCGGTAGGCCTCAGGGCAGTTCATTCTCTGACCAAGTGGCTATTTATATTTCCCAACTGAACGAAATATCCTTCATGACCGTATGCCGAAGGATTTCAAGGGTCAAAGGTCACCAGATAGATAATAAATTAAGACTAAGAACTCCACACTGTGCGACTTCTGCGTCGACTGATCTAAATTAACTGTGTAGTCTGCTAAGTCTCAGAGATAATTGTACTTTTTGTAAAGGTCAAATACTGAGCAGTAACAGCAGTAACTTTTGACATTTTTAAACTGTAACTTGTGTGTTGCATTTGTTTTATACCCAAGTATTTCGCCAGCAACACTAGCTGTGAGAACCATATAATATAGGTCTGTCCCTAAAATTAAACCTGCTAATATAAATGATACAAACCTGTAAATGCCAAATGCTTTGAAAGTATTCTTATCTCTCAAGAAATATAAAAGTTGTAATAACATTTGAGAACGTCACTATTCCCGCAAGTTAGATCGTATTTTTTCCGCTAACACCGCGAAAAATTATAACTCTAGTGCCGTAAAGTAGTGTTTGGTTTTTACGTCGATGAAGTTCAACGACATGTCTGCATGTAATAAAATTAATCACAGCTGAGTGTTTTAAGATGGAATGCAGCTGTCTATTTGTTCTAAAACTCGATCAATGTCATGAAATCGAAAACGTATCCTGCTTGGAAATTAAGAAGATGTGAAATGTCGAGATAGAAATTAATGCTTGACAACAGTTGGATGAGTTGTGTGTGCCGCGGGCTATTTTCGTAGTGTATGTTAAATAGAGTACTTTATTGACCAAAACGACTATAAAAAATAGATCGCTGTAGAAGTATTGTTGGGTACCAGTGCTAGTGAGATAACTAACATATATAGAATTTTGTCAACTTTTTTTTTCGCTCTCAATTCTCATTTTTTAATCTTGTATGAAATCACCGACCAACCGCGTGGCCAGACAGTATTTTTTGTGTGTGTGAGACCTATCTCAAAAAAACTATCCACTGTACATGCCATATAGTTATGTGATATAGTGTCAGCAAGGAGTTATGTCTCTTAAAATAAAATAGAACTGTTTATGTATGTATTGACAAGATAACCTGTCATTTTCTCGTTATAAGCCACTGATAAAATTTGCTATAGAGCTAGGTACCATTTTTCAATTTCGCTCATAAATTTTTAATACGCGTACGTGTGAGGCCGGGAAGATTTGGGGGAAACTTATTTACGACTTGATGTAGACTAGATATGACATTTGACCCCAAATGATTTACGAATACACAAAATAGAATATTTCATCTTAGTTGCATTTGTGCTACCAATTCTGCATCTTGTGGCCCCTTTAAAATTATTTTGTGAAAATTTGTAAATCGGGGCTTTAATAGAGACCTGTCTAACCATGGAGTGTGGTAGCATGAGAAGTAAACAAGGTCGGGAGCTTTTAATACGTGAACCCTTGCCAAAATAATGTCGGTGCAATTGATTCGAGATGTATGGAGCTTCTAACTTTGTATACATCCATAATGCCTCACCCATCAAGTGTACATGTACAACACGATTCTTTTAAGCCAGATTTGTTCATTTTTATAACTCTGTTCAGAGGTCACGTGATGTGATGCAGAATTTGTGAAAATGACTTTTCTAGGTCCGCCACGAATGTTTTTTTTTTCCACTGTCATACATAATAACGCCGCTGTTACTACAGTGTCAAACTTATTTTATATAATTATTGTAATTGCGTGGAATGTCAGTCCAGAAAATCTTATTCTTTTCCTTTCGACCGATACTATTTTATTTATTTATTTATTTATTTATTTATTTATTTATTTATTTATTTATTTATTTATTTATTTATTTATTTATTTATTTATTTATATTACCTATCTATGCAATGCTCTTGATACTGTCATTATAAGAAACACTGTGGTGCACAGAATTCATTGACGTCATGATGTGAGCAGTTTCATAATTGTCTCATTTCTCGGATTATAATGCATCGCTGTCTGCGCAACAGATTGACAGACAGACATACATTGATGTGTGAATGGTGGATGAATAAACAGGCGGACAGACAGACAGACAGACAGACAGACAGACAGACAGACAGATTGATGTGTACGTGCATGATGGATGAATAGACGGACAGACAGACAAACAGACATACAAAGCGACAGAGACAGGCAGACAGACAGACATACATATTGATGTGTACGTGCATGGTGGATGAATAGACGGACAGACAGACAAACAGACATACAGAGCGACAGACAGACAGACAGACAGACATACATACAGACCGACAGAGACAGACCGACAGACAGACAGACAGACACAGACTGACTGACTGACTGACTGACTCACTTTCATTGCTTGTCAGCATGAAATCTACCAATTGCATCTCCACTCACAATTTTGTTTGTTTTTTAAATCTATTTTAGGTTAATACTGATGTTAGAAATTACATAACACTGATTGGGACAACTGAAAACGAAAACAAAGAGACAACTAGAGTAAAACCTTGAACCGTCATGCTAGTAACACCTATTGATGCTAGAGAACGAAGCATTCAAGAATTGACTGGACACAAACCTGGTAAGGGTACCCGGATGTATGTTGGTCAACGTCGAAGTGATCCTGATTTCAGAGAAGACATTTCCGTTGGCAGAATGCGTAATCCTAATGTAAGAACCCCCCATGGAGCCAGGCAACGAAGGGGTCCACCCTCAGTTCCAAAGACAGCAGCTCCCCCAGCCCCCGTATTTGCACCTATTCAGGCCAGCCCAGGGAAGACCTTACTTCACCAGTATGTGGATACTGGTATGGTTGAAGGACCCAGTTTGAAACCCTGGAAATCACCCTGGGAAGAAGCTATGGACCACCCTTCAGGGTGGATCGATACGTCGTATACTCAAATAATGCGTCAGTATCGACCAGGAGCCACTGAAACCACCAGTTTCCAAAGAACTGGTACATCACTTGGACCTCATCGCCGTTCCCATACAGCACCTGCAGGTGAAGCTGGTAAGCCATTGGTGAAGAGCCGAGAATTGGTTGCTCAGTCTACCGGGAGAAAGGCACGCGGAGCTGTGATGTTTGACCGAATGAAGAAGCGTTCTGAGCAGTTCGTTGTTGATGAGAGCAATGTAGTTAACCCCTCAGACTACTATGCTCGCAGGAGAATTGAGATGCTACAGAGAGCAAGGCCAAGGGTGCCATCACCTCCACCACACGTCGGAACAGGCTACCATCCAAAATCTCCAACTACTCCTCCAAGTGCTCCACGACCACAGAGGCAACAGAAAATGTCTCTGATGGGCAATATGACACCATGGGAAGCAGCTGAAATCAACCCTGTTGGTTCGATTGAAGAGGCCTTCGCTCACACTCGATCACGACCAGGTAATAGATCCCTAGTCAACAATGTTCAAGAGGCCGCACGTACAAAGAAAGAACGAGCTGCGTATGAGATATCTCCCTGGACGCAGTGTGATGATCAACTCAGTTATCGTCTCCCACCGAAGATAACGCCAATACCACGTGTGAGACTAGGCGCACAACCGTACATAAACGACTTTAACAGAAAAGCAGAAGGATGGGAAAGTTTACCTGCTGAACAGGGTGGCGGTGGCTCGGATCAAACACAATACCATACCTTTCCAAGAAGACGTGAAACTCAAGGGCGTGACTATAATCCAAGACCAAAATCCTGGGCACGTGAACAAATACAACAAGAGTTTCACGATCAACCAGCCGAGGATGAAGCCGACGTTGTAGAACATCTCAGACCCGTGAGACAGACAGCGAAAAAGTTTGACCGACCATCGTATGCCAACCGCAGAAGAGCCAGACCTAGCAACGTAAAACCCGTAGCTGGGCCAAAAATATGGAACCCATCAATGTTGGAGGAAACAGAGGATTTATGAACTTCCAGATAACTGTTTGCCATTAGTTGAATGACCCTCTAGAAAAATTGGTGTGCATGTACCTCAATAAACGCCAGAAGATGGCACTAAATTTAAAGCAGACCTTTTTATGGTAAACTCTGGGGTTGATTAATGAGGAAAAAATACCATGAGGAAGAAAATCAAGAAAAAAATGTTAAAAAACTTCAGGAAGACTACTTACAATTTTAGTTGGTTGAATCAAATTGTGAACGGGCAGATTTATTGTAATGTAATCACGTGATCAGTAAGGTAACATCGATTATGTTTTCAAATGGAGTGGACAGAATGAAACATTTTGATGGTATAGCTCTAAGTCTAGTCCAAGGAATATATACCTGCTTACTTATAGAGATACTGACAAGTAAGATTATTCTGACATTTCCATGCACATGAAAAAATTGCTTTTGTTTTTCCTTATTTTCCTCAAATTAGTTATCCGTTCTATTCTATTCTATTCCATTCTACTTTTCCATTCTACACTACTCTATTCTATTCTATTCTATTCTGCCCTACTCTAGTATATCTAATCTGTTAACTTCTGTTGTTAGATTCTATTCTCTTCCGTTCTATTTCTACCTTAGTCTGTTTCTAGATGCTATAATATACCATTCTATGTCATAATCTATTCTATGTTTGTATAATCTGATCTTATCTAGTCTCTTCCATTCGTTTCTCATTTACTGGTTTCAAGTAGTTTATTGAATCAGTTATGAATATGTGCATGCTTAGAATTCTGAGGTCTACTATTCCAGCTGTGGTGCCGCCTACCACAGGTGAATTCTATTCCTTAAATCTATGAACGCCGTTAATGTACTAAGCCCAAGCACTTCTCTATTCTATTCTATTCTATTCTATTCTATTCTATTCTATTCTATTCTATTCTATTCTATTCTATTCTATTGTATCGTGTATTTTAACAACTCTTACTCATCTAAGTCTACTGCTAATAGTCTTATCCTTTGTTTGTCATTCTACAAACTCAACACTTCTCTTCATCTTCACATTTCTTTCTCCATCTCATTGTCTACCATGTGACTGCAGTATGTCGTCAGTAATACTTTCTACTCTAATCTCATGTAGATCTCGTTGTTCCAAATTACTCTTTTACATACTTTTTCAGCCAAACTCTATGACATAAAACTCAACATTATATTACTTTACTTGACACAACTCTACTCTACTCTACTCTACTCTACTCTACTCTACAACACGACTCTTTTCTACACTACTTGAATTTATTCTGCTCAACTCTCCTATATGTACTTTCCTGTTCTCCACTCCTCTCGACGCTATTCTATTCTACTATCCCCTATTCTCTTCTACTCTACCCTCGACTCTACACTATTCTACAAAACTCGACTGGACTCTCCGTGCACTACTCTATTCTACTCTCCTCAACTCAACTCCATTCTAAAATTCTCCATTCTACCTAACCCTACACTTATCATTTCTCACTTCACTGGACTCAACATAACTATACTCGGCTAAATTAGACCCTAATACAATTCTTATAATCTATATCAAGCGACTATCTCTATTCCAATCAAGTATTCTCCAAAACGGACTTTACTTTCTAAAACAGATAGCTACTTTATTAAGTTACAATATCGTAGACTTGGTTTATTCCGGATACGACTTTATTTAATTCATAATTTCAGTCCATGATTCTTGTAAGATTCCTCTGTCTCATACCAGGAATTAATACTTAGTATGGGTGTGTATAATGAATGTGGAACATGGCTTCTGAAAAAAAATGACAAAAGAAATATTAGTTTTGTAGCGATGAAAGGAAATACTAGATTTGTAGGGATGAAATTGTCATCATTCTAGGATACAATGTATGAAGTAGTTTTTTTTAGAAGTCTGAGAATTAGAAGAACTCTTTTATGATGAAATAATCAAAAGTAAAGCCATACTGTAAGAACTTTTAGTAAATCTCGTGGCCTAAATTCGTAATATTTCTCTCCTTCCATTTCTCTCTTTTCTCTGTATTTTTTCTAAGTTAAATTAATTTTCATTTGCCCCCTCCTTTGTAATTCTTTCCATATTTTCTTTCTTCTGTCAGCACTATATTTCTTTTCCTAATTTCTGATCTTCTGTACTCCCTCGCTTTCTCTTTTCTGTTTTAATTCTCTTTCTTCTCTATCAGATTTTTGTAATAGATATCCCTGAGTGACTGTACTAGTAATTCTTCGAATAGGTCTGTTTTATTCGGCCTAGCTCAACGCTTCGGTCGATACCATATTAACATTCTAGACCTCTAGGGAACTTCATTCTTCAATCTCGCCGAGCATGAAAACATTTGCATGCGACAGATAGTTGTGACGTCACTCTTCCGGATGTCAATTGACGTCATACGACACTTCTAATGACGTGTTGAAATATCGGCATACTTAATGCGTTGATTGATATTGGGGCGACGATTTTCCAAAAGTAGAATTAGAAGATCTTAAAACCAAAGGAGGTTTTTATCAGAATCTTCTAAGAATTTCAGACACCAAGGGGTTTGAGCGGTTTCTCGTCTACCAGTCTACTGATGACGTCACGACGGATTCTTGAATGTCAATATGGTATCTCGATTCCAAGGATTTTCATAATTGCGAGCTGGGGAGTAAAACTTGCAAGCTTGTAGTATTTTCTTAGGTGAAAGATGCATTACCGATCAGAAAAAATACAAACTTTTGTGCTTTGAACAAGTTCTGTTGCATTTATATTTTTTTTTGGACAGATAATGTACATAGAACAGTTTTTTGCATTTCTTTGCCGTGTTCATGCCAATAAAGCTCCTAATTTGTGATACATTTTTGAAGTTCAGTGTCTTAAATTTCTGGGGACGAGTGTCTTTAATTTATTCTCAAAGATGAACTCTTTACATGTAAATAGTTACAAAAGTGATGCTGTATTTTTTAGTTACTTTTCACTATGCTTGGGGAACCCAGATGTCTTTTTACACCAATCCTAAGAGTGGGCATATCTGGCTGAGACGAGACATGCTGTACTCTGGGGTGAGCCATTATGGAGTTAGGAGGTTTACTCTTCCCTTGAAACGATCGCTTCGAGACTGTTTTAGCAAGGGTTCAAGTGGAACACAGCTTCTAGTTTTGTTTATTTCCCACAATGCCTCGCGCCAGCAGACCTCGTCTAAGCCAGATTTACTTTTGTTATGATGATTCTTTTAGAGGGGTCGCATAGTGTATGATTTGCGAATACCCCCCCCCCCCCCGTATAACGAAATGCACCTACACCATGAGAATAAGACAATAAGACAATATCAGCTTCACATCTTTGTTCGTTTCAAGAGGCCATATAGAGGGTATTTATTTGGTTTTTAATATATGAAACAATTCTTATCATGGCTTCCTTCTTGAAAAATCAAATTGATGTGAAAACAACATATGCCAAGTCCTTGTTTGTAACTCAATAATTGTAGAAAATAAATAAATTTGTAAAATCGTTGTCATTGGGTATACAACAAAAAACTTTCTACGCTTTTTTTTTTTTTTAGCTTTTTGCAATGTATTGAGTTACAAACAGACTTGTTCTATGCTGTTTCAGATTGATTTTTAGGGTGGGAAGCCATGATAAAACTGTTGTGTAAATTAAAAATCCAAAATAAATACCACATCCTGGTCTACCACAAAACTATAGAGGGCAGCATATAAGTTCAATGACATGGAGTTCAAAAACAGCCATGAGCGAAAAATAGAAAGGTCACTATCCCGGTTGTGAAGATATCCAGAATATGCTAAGCATACCACTCGTGCTGTGTGCGACTGTATATAGGTTCGTAATGGTACATCTTTGAGTCTGCCCCCGAAGGAATTCGTACCATGTCATCTTCAGTTAGCACATCGGTACATTTTATTAGCGTAGTGCCCCCCCCCCTCCCCCAACTCTCCTGCAGACGAGAAAGTGTGGAATTACAAATTACGATCAGTATCAACAATGTTCTATGCAACAAGAATAAGTCGTATTCCGTCACACGAGATCATATGTTTTCTTATATGTGAAGTGGTCACAATTGTACACACCTCACAACTGTGACCATTTCTCATATATGAAAATATAATAATTCTTGTTGCATAGAAATATTATTGATACTGATTTGTAATTACTCTGTTGTTGATGTTTGTCACTCAGTATTTATTTTGTTGTTGTTGTTGTTGTTTTTTAGTAAACATAACTAACTAAGCCAGAGCACCCTGTGGTATTACTGCATGATTTGCATCACGTCGACATCCATATTAGTTCCAGTACTCCTGTTAATAAGTTTCAGGATTCTGTATCGATAAACGTGGCGTGGTTTTCACGCCATCGAAAATCAATATTAGCACACATAGCCAGAGTTATAAATAATGCGAGTAGATATATCTTATACAACTGTAAGTTAAACACAGCTGTAAATACCAGTCAAGGAGTAGTTACGTGATGAATTATATCTCAAATTTAGATATCACAACTTCTTACACAATCGATTTAGACGAAAAATTGGCACAGGACAGTAGTCTCTCTTGTTCGTCTGGGAATCTACTGCGGTTGATCTCCGCAGGCGGCCAAAATGATCTTTCTCTAGCCCTTTCGATCTGTAGTTATAAATCGAAATGTCAAATCACTTCCGGAAATAACAAAGGACTTGCTTTAAATGATGGTAAAATAACCAAATCGGGGGTTGTGTTGGTGGTGGTGGTGGTGGTGGTGGTGGTGGTGGTGGTGGTACGGTGGTGGTGGTGGTAATGAGATATGAAGAGTTAAATGTATATGTGTACTCTGTTTTTCGAACGCCACATATTACAGACACTATTTACAAATCATCACATTTCATTAGAAACTGGGGCACATACTACATTGCAGTTTAAATGATATACTTAGTAGATATGAGCACCTAAATTTCATACCAAAGTGACTTTACTATATCTGCCATACTAATGCTACTCTACCAATATTACGGGCATTACGAATCATTTTTATTTGATTTACGAAACTAAATCTTCGGGTCTACTTGATTTTCTGCTATATAAGTCTTAGCTTCAAAATAACACCTTATCGTTAGTAAAAATTAAATGCAAATCCGATAAGGACACTGAGACCCAGAAATTATGAACTACGGTATAGTAAAGACATTACATGTACAAAAACTTCCTTGAATGTGAATTATACAGATTTATTCAAAATCTTTTAGCGTCCATTGTGGAGCTATATATTGAAGCAAAAATTATGGAATCTAGATCACTAAAACCCGTACATTTTGAGTGCACCAATATAACATTCAATGAGCATATTTTGACCAATTTTCTGGGCCGAACAAAGTGTGTTGTGGTATACAACCGATGACGAAACTCCTCCATCTCGTAGAAAATAGTTATAATAACATACAAAAAGCAAAATAAATTTAAAGTTTGTTAGTTGTGTTTACTTTGTTGAAGTCTAGCTGTAACAATGTATTAGTGGAAATGAAGCACTGATCGTGAAATAGTCGACAATAATGGGACTTTCAAAAGTCGATAATAGCTAGGCGAAGTTCTGAGAATAATCGATCGTATTCTATGCTTCTCTTTGTAGAGTGATGCGAGTGGACTATATCAAATCACTGAAACCAAGAAAACACTGAAGTTTCTGGACTTTCCATTCAGTAAGTACCACACTATTTAACCGTTCACAGATATACTTCAGAATTATGCAATTCTCTCCATTGCCACCGAGGGCGCTGTAACTGTGTATTGTCAAAATTAACACTTGCATAGCACCAGGTGGAGGCGTTTCTCTTTCTGTCCATTGGTGCTTTAAAAGTAAACATTCCATTGTGGGGGGGGGGGACCCCGATGTGCACGTGACTTGGACAACTTTTACTACAGCAGTAAATAAGAGAACAGATCAAACTAAGACATACCTTTGTATTACATGATACTTACGCAATCATAAATTCTTGAAACTTTTGAATTTTATTGTCAAATTTTTGTTTGTAAGCACCCTAAACCATATGCTTGGCAGAAGATGTGCAGCGGACAGCCACTGCAGCTTAACTTAATAACAGAATAAAATTTGTTTTGGTGTTGCAATGTCAACTGTAAACAAATTCTAGGTACGAGTAAAGAGGACTTTGAGAAAGGATATATCGTGTGATACAAACAAGTTTATATTTCCAAAGCCAGGTACAAATTTAAGTTAGGAAAAGATAATTCAAAGAAAGAATTCTTCAAGTTTGGATTTCCATTCAATCACACACCTCATAAGCTTCATCCTATAGAATGCATACAAAAAATACACCACAAATCAATTATTTGCTTCTGCCGATAGTTTATTGACATTCACCACAAATACTTCTAAAAATGTTAAGATGGCAACAAATTATTGACTAATATACTTAAGAATAAAGCACCTTTCATGAATTGAAAACAAATACGTTTTAATTAATATTAATCAAATAATGAAAAATTGCATTATATTCATTCAACAAGGCATTCTGCATACTTAATTTGTTTAAATTTCAAATTCCACCATGACAGGTGTCAATCTACTTAATATGCAAATTAGTGACACATCATGATCGGCAGCTACTTTAGCCAATCACTCGACTTGGTACTTCTAATTTGCATATTAATCATCTTGGCACCTGGATCCCCACATAGTTGTCTTTTATCTTGCTTGCTTTGATGTTACAAGGGTAAAGTAGAACTTTTTTTTAGTTACTAATAATTTTCCAAAAAATATTGTTACCCCTACATTAAATAATTTTGGTACCACACCCAATTAATTCAACTAAATCAAAACATGTTATTTTTAATTTATGATAAGAAAACTGAAAGCCGAATATTGCTGATGAATTGCTGGTGAATGACATCTATTTAAATATATACCTCTTGAAAACTAAATCTGAATCCACAACTTTTGGCATTTCTGAAAAAAATTGTATGCATGCAGTATTTTAAATTCAAAACTCTACCATCCTCCTTTTCATTGGAAAGTGCTATGATTCATATATTAACCCTAGTACCTAGGTATGGTTGAATAAATTCATTAGAACAATTCATCAATGTAGCAAGGGTGAAATTTGAAGTGTATAAAAATAGTGAATGAGTAAATTGTTGAAGTAAACTATACTATCCATTCATCTTCAGGATTGAAAACCAGTGTATATGTGTAATATGAAGTAGTGTTTTGTACTAGCTGTGTGTTCTTGTACGAAATATTATAAGTTAACTTATGGGAATATACAAAAAGTGAATGTGGGAATGAATGTGTATGTATGTATGTATGTATGTACCTACGTACATGTACATGTGTATACTCTGTGTCTGTGTGTGTATGCATGAATGCAGCACAGTAAGGTGGCAGTTGAGTATTTATGAAAATGTTAATACATTGTCGTCTATAATGTAAATTTGTATAGATACCGCTAGGTGATGAAATCTACCTACACTACATGTACATGCTATTTAAACTGTATAATACATTATTTAGCTAGAGTGTCAAGCAGTGACCACTGACTTGTAAACCCAACCCAACATCAACATTCTTCTATTTACACAAACATATAAGGCACCTTTTTTATTCTTTTCACAAACAACGTACTCCATATTTCCTGTATCGTGGTATATTCCCCATGGTTTGTTGCAGGAGGGTCAAACCATTTCACAGTGAATAGGGATGACAGGTATCAATGACTTAGTTGGACTCCTACAACACACTTGTTCGATTACAATTTTCTATCTCTAGAATTTACAGTTCACTTTGTGTATAACATTGGAGACACAAACTCTGTTCCACTTTTAGAATTCAAGGTCTACATAAAAACCTATAAAATATTACGACGAAATTAATCATGTTAAAATATCAATATATTGAAACAATCAAAAAGATGCATTTCATGCACAAAAAAAATGAATTTCAAACAATTTTTAGGAATAAAAGTAAAATTTTGACAATAAGAGAATTGTTTTTTTTTTTAATCTATCGTCTGCATTGGCAGTATGGAGTGTTTATATTACAAAAGTTGCCTCCTTTATTATACATCACAGGTCCTGTTTCATCTTGGGTCACCAGCTCCATATGACCTTCAACCTTTGACCTGGGTTTACCACACAAATTGTTCTGTTATAAATAGTTGACAATAATCCTGTAAAAAGAAGCAAATATGAGATATTAGATATATACACAGACATTAACCAGTTTAACTTGTAGTGTATAGTATGTGAGTAAAGTTATCAACATGGAAGACTTTGAACTTTGGATTTCCTTGGGGTGAGATCAATAGTTCAATGTAGGATAAAACATTGCTTAGCTATGCCTCAGGCGCCCTCCCCCCCCCCCCCCCCCCCAATTCTTGTTTCTCTGTAATTTTTGGAAAAAGATCAACTTTATTTTAGACCAGAATTCAAGAAATATTACTTCCCAATGAAGTAATATTCTTAAATTTTAGAAAATGTTCTTACAATCAAGTTTCTATTTATTCCAATGTCGTCTCTAGGAATGAAAGGGTTAAGTTTTAGTGCCATGAATTTACTGTCGTGAAAATTCTCAATTTGACGACATTGTTTTTTTTAGAAATGTTTGCGTTAAGGGTACAAAACAGATACATACAATTAAAAGTAAAATCATTTTTGTTGAATGAGAACTAAATGATTCAAAACCCTCTAGCCAAAACTTAAAGAATTAATTTTTGTATTGTATGTTGAGCTATTGATGTCACTACGGCTGAGTCACTACGGCATGAAATCATGATCTAATACCATACGGCCGAAGGCTCAGAATGAGTTGGCAGGAAATATTTAACCAATAAAAAGTCTACACTGTGTTCACCTGCATATTATTTACCATTTACATTCTTTCTACATAGTTTCCTGGGAAGGTACCAAAATGACCGGTCCTCGTGGAGGAACCAACAAACCAACCATCATCACATTTCTCCATGACAACGACGACATCACCTTCTAAGAGTTCCAACTCGTCTTCGTTATGAGGCACGTATGGATAAATTGCACGAAAGCTACAAGGAACAATTTGACAATATGTAAGTTAAACTCTTAGAGATAATATGGCAACACTTTGAGCATGTTTTCAATACTCAGTCAGAATACATCATCATTTCACTGTTGCTAGACATACATGTTGCCTTTGCATATATAAGTATCCTTACGGTTATAGTGGTTGTTCATTTGAATACATTTTCAATACTGGATAAAAGCTAAATTATTACACTTAGACCTCAGACCCCCACCTAACTTACTGACCAAAATTGAAAATCACACGATAGTAGTATGAATATAAAGCCAGTATGTGGTAAGGAAAATATAATTCTTTTGTTGACACTTGCTTTATTCTTGTGCCATGCATTTAATGTAGCAAAAATTCTTCCTTTTCCAAAGTTGACATTTAAAAAAATAAAAAAATTGTATTTAGAGGTTTCAAAACATCCATTAAAAGTAAAATTGATCTTGTACGATGAGAACTAAAATGGCTCCCCCCCCCCCCTTAAAACAATTTAGTTTTATATCCTACATTGAATTGCACCTTACACAGAGTCTAGTGAGTTCATGTTTTCTAATTTCTATATATCCTACAACTGTGTTTGTTGCTAGCCACCATTTCTTAATTAGCATAACAATGGATATTGAAAGTGTCCCTGACTTATATGCAATCATTGTTTTTGCTGTATGGTGGCAGAAGAATCCCGTCATCACATTTCTATTAAAAGTTAGCCAAAGTTGATCAAATGATTTACAAAGGTTGGAACGGCCAAAACAGCTTTTTAGCATTGAGCTTTTGATCTGTCTGATTCAACAATCCCCAATGCAGTAATTCACTAGATGGCTATGTTTATTGCTGGAGCCTAGTAATGATGTGATAAGGGTATGTATTTTGGATATGAATTCTTTAGACAACTCTTCTGTGTTTGTAACAATGGATTATAAAACGCTAAAAAGAATGTAAAAAAGTTTATTATTGTATTTACAATTACAAATATTTTTAACATTTCTTTTTATGTTTTGTATTACAGGTATTGAGTTACAAACAAGGATATAGTAGAGTTGTTTTATGAATTAATAATCCAATTTGACATCAATATGGTCACTTTAAGCTACCAATCAAGACTCGGTATGTGTAATATCATTTTACCTCATATTCTTATATGTGTAGCCTGTGTAGTGAGAGTCCTAGTCACCACTATCAAGAAATTGCATAATTCTATAATGTACTGAAAAATTTGTTGTGGGCTAGTTAAAGAGGAACATCTCTCCAGGATATTTGAATATTCATAGTGTTTTCACTGATGGTAATGGCCATTATGAGTCGTGAATGTTTCACCTATTGTATATGTATTTCTGCTGACTCCCATGAGGCAATGTGGCCGAAGTTCAAATTGGTGTTTGTCTGAAATCAGGTGATATAATGTCATGAAATGATTCTCCAGAGTTTACGAAAATGTCTTTATTTCCTGGAGTGGTGTTCCCCCTTGATAAAAAATACACAGGCACTCACACCAAAGCTTTTGTCAATCTAAGAACAAAACAGAGTAACTTAGACTTACTGTTCTTGTACTGATGGTGGTGCTGTTGTATTGCCATGGTAATACTGTTGTTGTTGTTGTGGCTGTGGTGGTGGGCGTTGTTGTGATGGTAATGGTTGACTGTACTGCACTTCTTGTACCTTCTGTTGTTGTTGTTGATAAGGTGAATGATAAGGACCAGGTGCTTCCTACAATCACAATGTGAAATAACAGTCTTAGATATACCAAGCCAAGTTGTATGCGTTTGAACAGAAAACATTGAATTAATACCCTGGTCTACATCATGAAAATGTGTGTACAGGTACAGGTATATTATTCACACTATTTTTCTTAATTCTGGAGGAAAATGAGTGACAAGAAGACCCCTTCCATCACTCATAGTTTTCATGGTTGCAAATATACAGGAAATTAATTTTGCTTCAATGCCACCAAGCAATAGTTTAACATAAATTGGTCATTTAGTTACAAAAAGACATTGTATCTGTTAATTAGTGGTCAATATTATCTGTAGGTAGTGTAGTGGTAAGTTTAAATCTTAAACAAAAGCTTGGTTTTGAATGTCACCATAATATATTGACTCTAAAATACCAATAATTAGACATTGTACATGTTGATCAGTGGTTGATATCCATAAGTAGTGCAGAAACTAATTTTTGAGTGTGGCCACAGGTTATGCAATATTATGAGTAAATTATTGTATCTAACAAAATATTTATTTTCTTTTAAACATTCCAGTTACAGCTAGTGCAGTATTACATCAAACTTACCCTAGGTCTTTGTGGTGGTGGTGCTTGTTGTTGATGTCTAGGACTTAACTGAGGTGGTGGCGGCTGTTGATGCGGCGGTGGACTTCTAATGGCAGGTGAATGTTGAGGTGAAACAAACCCACTTCCTCCCACATTTTTATGTGCCGGAGAAACTAAGAAGAAATAAAACAAATTTTTCACTATTTACTTTACCTTGATTCCAAAACAGTTTTACCCAATAAGGTCAAACTTTCAACTGCTCATAGACTAATCCTAGCTTGAAGGAAAACATCTACAATTATTTTCCATGAAACATATTCTTTTCTTTGTCACAAATAAGATTGAACAGTTGTAGACTTCCCCTCCATCTTGTTATGGAGGATATTGTTTTAAAAAAAAAAAGAAATCAATATAAACAACCAGTTTACCCTGGTGAATCAAAATGAGGCTTACCAGCATAATTATGTATCTAATTTAAGACCCAGGTTCTCATGTGATAAAAGTATTTACAAAACACAAAGAAAATCAGTGTCATTATATTATAACTCCATTCATTTTGAAACGAGTTTATACTAGGTTATACTTATAGCCAACAAGACAAGTAAAGACAGAGTATAATTTATAATTGAACACCATATTATTTCCAGTCAGACACCATTTCTCTATGTCTTCAGAAATCTACAAGCAACAGTAATTTCCACTACTAAATAATCTTGGACATCATTATCTCATTTTATCACAGAAATTGATGCAAGTTATTCTCTAAATGACCTTTGTGTAGTGGTATTCCCTTGACAAGACTTTAGGCCCCTTGTATCTACAGGGACATCTCAGTGTCTGCAAGTATTCTAAGAATGACTATGGAATGTTGTAACTGCTATCCAATCAGCCTTTAGGGATTTGATCACATGACTACATTGTGAAGATTCCAGCTATGAACTATCAAGCAACCTCTCTGGAACACATCAATGCACTATGAGGAAAGTTCAAAGTTCAACTCATGTTTACAATATGGCATTATCTAATGCAACAATATGCCAAGAAATTCACTGCTGCATAAAAAACAGACCTCATTTTTCTAAGTCCAAAATTGAGGATTAATTTTACATGTAGTCAATTTGAGGAAACGTCCTATTTTTGACGTAGAAAATTTTTATCTAAAGCAAATTTTTTACAAATATTTATCCAGTATGACTTATACCTCGTACAAAATTACTGAAATTCAAATTTCTCTTTCAACTGCAGAATTCAAATGGGTGTCAACAATAAGAAAACGTTTATTCATTTGTAAATGAAGTAGTGAATATTTGTTGCACTTCTTGTGAAAAAACAATGTTCTCTCAGGTTACATATTCCCAGATTTTTTGTAGTAATAATTTTGTCACGCCAGATAATAAAATTTAGCAACCTCAGAATTTTTGTTTCTATTGAATTATTTTCTACTGTATGTCTACTTGTTAGACCTATGGTTGAATCTGCCACCACTGTTTGGGACCCATATAGACAATCTGATATAATCAACCTAGAAAAAGTACAACGGTGGCGTGCTGCCCGGTATGTTAATAGCAGATACAGAAACCACTCCAGTGTTAACAACATGATACAAACTCTCAATTGGAAAGCGGCTAGACTACCAATACTCTATAAAATCTCAGCAGGAACCGTTGCCATAAATAAAGACAAGCATCTTAAACCTCCATCAAAATATATTAGACACATACATAGTAAAAGTTATCAAATATCAACATTTTTCCCTAGAACCATCACAGAGTGGAACAATTTACCACCTGAGAGTGCAACTGTAGGATCACTTGATGCTTTCAAATCTTAAATAGCATCACACTTGGACAACTAAATACAATTCCTATTTATTTTGAATCATAATTAATCATTCTTATTTTCAATTTACAAAGACTGCAACACACAAGCAGTTCAAAGTTTTAGCATTGAGCTTTCGATCTGTCTTGGTTGACGATCCTCATCAGAATGACAAATTCCATAGTTACAGCTGACTGTATGCTAAAAAAACCTTTGTAAATCATTTGATCTACCAAGCTGATGAACATTTTGAAGGCGGCCAGTTATGGGAAAAAGTACTTTGAATACAAGTCTCTTTACTCACCAGGTTCCTGAAGGACATCCACATATGACGCTGGGAATATTCCTTGTTTTTCACCAACTTTTCCTTCATACCAATTATTGTCCACTCTCCTTACAAGTATGACAGTATCACCCTGAATAAAATACAGGTGTTTATCAGTATAATATGTAAATTAAGCTAAATATGCTTAGACTTGAACAAAACACAGACCAGATGTCATGTACCCTCTAAGTGGTTGTGTCAACCATCTAGTCAGTGCTATAGACGAGATCTCATGTCATCCAACACAACACATGGATACAATTTCAAATCTAATCTGATGTCTGTCATCGCTATGATATCAGTTTGAGAACACAGTTTGAGAGATAGAGATTGACAAACAGAAAACAGATAAAGTCACATCTATACATGTGCATACACACATAAAGGTAAATACACAACACACAGATACAGACACACACAACCTTTACCTTTTTAAGTGATAATTCCATATTGGTCTCGCCTGTAAAGCCATACTTTGCCTTTGCTTTGCCTTCATTAGCTGCAAGTTTTGGAGACCTGGGTTCTGATGCTTGTATTGTCTACAAATACAAAACGGAAAAATATAAGTACGAATGAATAGTGGAGTTCAGTGGGTGGCCAATAGATATGTCCACATACAAGTAGTCTAGTTCCTATACGGTATCGTTACAATTTACACCTCCACTAGTCTAGTTCCTATACAGTATCATTACCATTTACACCTCCACTGTAGTCTAGTTCCTATACAGTATCGTTACCATTTACACCTCCACTCACATAGTCTAGTTCCTATACAGTATCATTACCATTTACACCTCCACTGTAGTCTAGTTCCTATACAGTATCGTTACCATTTACACCTCCACTCACTATCTACTTCCTATACGGTATAATTACCATTTACACCTCCACTCACAGTCTAGTTCCTATATGGTATCGTTACAATTTACACCTCCACTGTAGTCTAGTTCCTATACGATATCATTACAATTTACACCTCCACTGTTTTAGTTAATAGAGACCGCGTTGGCAACCAAACTAACATAGGAGTGATTCTGTTCATTGACAAATATGGCAAGTCATGCATCATGATCACTATGTAAGCTCCAACCCATCCTCAGTCCCAACCACAATATTGAAATTGCCATATTCATAATGCCAGAGTTCAGTTCAAGGGAAAGTCTTCCAATAAAACATATAAATTTCTGCTCAGAAACAAAGATACAGGCTATGTTTCTATAGTACAGAGACAATATACAATAATTTACTACAAATGACATGTTTGTCACTAGTTTGACAATTCAGACAACTTCACTGGAGAAAGTAAGGCATTGCTAGAAGTTTTGTAGCATCACCATGTCTCATTCACCATTCTTCACAAAACTCATACAATGGAAGATAAGACTCCATAAGAGTGACGTAAATGACCTTCTTACTTCTATTTAACAGAACAAGTGTTATCTATCAAGTAAAACAACAACCTAAAATGATCAACTTTGTGATCGAAAATGTATATGTTCCATATAGTCTTTCTGGCAAATGTTGCCTCTTTTAGCTGAAATAAATATCTCAGACAAAATAAAAAGTTGGTTTGCAAGTTTATCTTGTCCTCCGACAATTGTCTATGCCATGATAAACCAGTCTGACTGAGAACATGAAGAATTCTTACCTCCACGTAATTACTGGGGAAAATTCCAACCCTGCCATGGTGTTCACCTTCCAGCCAATTCTTATCGATCTGACGAGTTATATAAATAATATCACCCTTTTTGAATGATAATTCTCTGTAAAACACAAAGAGATGAAATATATCAGACAAGTGATGAGAGAGAGAGAGAGAGAGAGAGAGATTTATCTTTTGCTAGTTTTCTCATACAACAAGAACAAAGAAACATTACGATACACACATACTACCATACTAGTTGATTGATTTCAACTCAACTCACACGGAGTATCCCCAGCAAAGACACTAAGCTACACACACACACACACACACATATACTTACTTGGCGTTCTGTGCAGTAAAGGGGTACAATGCCCTTGCAGGAACTTTCACCTGTAAAAAGAGTACACAACATACAGTTTGGTTGCAAAAAACTTTACAGGTGTGGTTTTGTGAGGCTTTTTAAACACCTTCTGTTTTTAATACGAAGGGATAAGAAAATTGCTAGTTCATGACAATATTAAGTTACTAAATGTTACGTTTTAAGTTTAACTGGATATAAATTTATTGAGGACTAACATTTTAAGTGTATCAAAATAGGTGTATAACATATAATTCATTTGAAACCGAGATGACATGAAAATTTCTGAGCGTTAACTTTACAATTGTCATCATGTATTGTATTGGTTTTCCTGTCATGCTTTCACATGCAATAAATATTGTTTTAGTTTGGGACGATATCACGGCACTTTCTATTTTATACCTGATGATATAATTATCATAACTAGAGTGTTCTTTCGATGTATGACCCATTGCTAATTTCAAACCCTGGTCCTATCCTATACTTGTATCATGTTCACTATACTAGTACCAAAGTTTGTGAAAACAAGATCACAGAACACATGGTCTCTACAGGATATTACTATTGACAGAATATTAATCCATACTGTCCTTTCCTTCAATGACTCGGGCACACAATCAGTATCTTAATGTTTGAATAGTATACGAAGATCTGCTTCACCCCCATCCCCTAAAACATATAGTTACATGTGTCAAAATTGATTTATACTAAGCAAAGGTATGGTCTATCGTTCTGATTTAAAATGATTGAATAACAGTATAATTTCATGAGAACATGACAAAATAAAATACAGCGTATTGCAGGTCACTGTTCACTGGCTCTGTTTGGTACAACCATAAAGAAACCAATAAGAAATTGCAGATGCACACATCAGCTATGCTTTAAGATAGCAAGATTGAATGAATACAGTTTCTTGTTACATTTTGTCTGAATGAAATGAACTAATGTACCACCATGCAGACATCAACTGCAGATATCAAAACATTGGTGTCTGCAGCATGTCTGCATCTAGTTGCAGTAATAATTGGTTGATTTCATTCAAACTAAATGTAGCAAGAAATTGTGACCTTGCCATCTTGAACTTGAAGTGCAGAATGTGCAATTTTTATTATTGTTGTTGTGTGTGATTGTATCAGAGACAATATACGATAACCTGCAATACACTATACACCAGTAGGTCAAAGTTATCTGATACATACAATCAGATTAAACTTAGTATATTTGAGAATGTATGCAGTGCCAAAAACTCAAGGCAAAAGGAAATTTGTAAACCATGCATTTTAACAAACAAACAAAACATGCAAAACGCTTATCAGCAAATTAGTTAGAAAACTCTTGAAAACTGTGAAAGTGATCAGACGGAACATAAACAACAGAAATGAACACTGAGTAACAAAAAGGCAGCGACATACAGACAATATTGGCAGGATGTACAAATAAATATATTTACACACATATGAAGCTGTGTTTTGAAGCCATACATAAGCCTCATGTGTTTACAGCTGGGATTGTGGTAAAGGTAAGGTATTCTCAGCCTTCAAGTGTACAGCTGAAGTTTACTAATTTTTAAACTATCTATAATTTGCTGCTAAGGAAGCAACACCATATCAACTTTCAGATCAACTCTACGCATATCTATACATTGTTTTTTTTACCCTTCGTTTTAACTTACTTCCTGGGCCTTCTTCCGTTGTAGCTCTTTTTGTCTGGCTACTTCAACCGGATCCTCAAATCTTTCATTTGTAATGATTTGTGATTTCATCGGACTGTAATCGGAGTGTCGCCTCCATTTTTCTTGCTCTTTCTCAGCTTCTTTCCGCCGCCGCCTCTCTTCCTCAAGAATTCTCTGAAGGCACAGAAAACGACCAATAGCGGATAGCCCAATGTCTGCAAACCATTGGTCTATCATTTCTAACTACAGCAAGGTCACTGGGACCTATATACATCTTTTTTTGTTCTTTGCGTAAAATTACATGAATCCATACATCTCAAAAGGAATGGACAACATACAAGAACAAAAAAGGGAAAAAAAAGGGAGAGGGGGTCCGAAGCAGTGTGCCTGCTAAGCCAATTTGATGTGTCACTGATGCACACAATTTCTAGTGACACACCGATATTTGGTGTTCCCCTATCTCTAACTATGTGGTGACTCACAAGAAATGCCAGTTTTTCTCATTTTGACTCACAACAAGAATATTTAGCTATCATTAGAGGGCTACATGGTCCTAAGGTAAATTATTGTGAAGTCGAGTCAAGAAAAAATCCATAAGCTACAACACTAATCTAAAAGAATAATATCAAAATGCACTGGGTAACTGCAAAAAACCACCCTGTTTCTTTGATAGCCAAATGCATTATGGGTAGCCTGTAAAAGGTCAACACTAGTCTACAGGAAAAAATACCAATTGCATTATGGGAAACTACAAGCACTGACTGGGTTGCAAGTTTAGTTTTGATCCTTAAAAATAATTGCGAGTATTATAGCTTAAAATAAAGACTGACTTTAATTGTTCAAATTTTGGACAATATTTCAAACATCTGGTCAATGTATCCATGTCAAACACGATGTGTTAAGACGGCTTGAGGAAAAATTTAATTTTAGAAAATGTTTCTTTTGATAAATTACTCAACATTTGTTTACAGAAAATTGTGTTGGGCATGACCGAGATTTTTTTAATAACAAAATTTAGAGAAGAGAAATCTAAGTACAGAATTTGGACCTTCAAAAGTCTCATTCTGTGAGAGGTCGAACGATGCAGTGTTTAAAGAAAACACTTAATGTGTGACGATTTCAACATAATCACCCTGTTTACATTTTGGTCACTGAGGTAGAAAATACTGGCGACATGTTGTAAAATTAATGCTGGACTAGTAAAAACAAAGCACTGGACAGAACAATATTGGCATCCTATCTGTAACTCTGCTTGATAAAACATACCTGATTCAGATTATGTGATTTTCCCCCCTTTTTTGGCATTTAAATTCATTGTGCCAATTGAATTAGTATTAGCATGTGTCACAATGTTCAACACTGAGGGCGCTATAGTGTACAGCTCTGCATTAAATGGTGTTTTTCTTGAACAAGCACTAATTGGGTTGCAAGTTTAGTTTTGATCCTTAAATCCATTCTCTGAACTACTCTGTTGTCTACGAGCGCACAGTGACACAACATAATGAAAGACGCTTTGGATCATAGTTGGTGCTCGGGTGTGTTCCAAATAAACAGTGCCCTTCAGTGATGTTCAGTGGTATTGCAACAGGTGAAAGGTTAAAGTTGAAAGGTGATTCAGAAGTTAATACCAAGTACCCTCTTCCAAGTACCCTCTTCATAGCAACATCAACTTTTTAGCTTTTGCTTTTTTTCTTTTTCTCACTTTTGGGTGTTGAGATTCATTGCTTCTAGTTCAAAATACTGCTACCATGTACTAACGATATATCATTTATCAAGTTTCAAGGTACTTTATATATGTTTCATGAAAATGATATAATCATTTGACTTTTTGGGTCTCAGAAAAACATCATGGGCAATATATTTTAAGATTATTCTAAAGATTTGTTTAATCTACATCATTAATGTACAACTCAACACCTATTATTGTTCACCTGTTGGCATCACTGTTGTAAGTGCTAAGGACCTAGCCTGAGACTGAGTGACTCTCAACAGTTAAAGATTAACAAGCAACAGTGCAGAGTCACTTATCAGGCCAGTAATACAGGCCACTGAGAACAGTGCAATCAATACATTGGGGCTATACAGGACAACAACAGGATTGACAAGTAAGCTACGACAACATTAAGGGTATTTCATGCAGTGGTATGGATGACTTGCAACATTGCGATATATGACATCACAGGACAGAATACGACATGTGATTTCCCTTGTACCTTGTACACCTTATACCAACAAACAAATCAGTGCTTTTCACATACACCAAGCAAACAAAACCATGGCAAGGCACTAAATAGTGTAACCTGGTCATCCCCATAGTCTCTAGACTTTGGTTCATTTGGATTATTTTCTGTAGGTTGGGTGGCACCATTATGGAGAGACATAGGGGTGACAGCGTATCACCTACCTCTTTCTGTGCATTGGAAGATGGACTTAAAGGACTCGCTGGACCACGATAATTGGGTATGTCTGATGCCGAGTAACGATTTGTTGGTGAAGCTGAAATGAAACAAAAATATCACGATAATGTTAGTCTCGACAAACTTTCATGTACAGGTGGCTTTTAAAACATCTAAGAGGGGAGAAAAGAGGGAAGTGTAACAGACAAGACTTGAGCTCAGACTACTGAACCAATATCATGCACAGAAATTATTCTATTCTACTTTATGTGTACATGGAATAGAATTTATAACATTACATCTCATACAAAGTCATAATATCGCTCTATTTTACATATTATCAGAACACCTTCCAACTGCTTGTTGCACTCATGTTGTGTACAAATTAACAATTTCAACCTTGTCATATTTTCAATATTACCCCATCTTTGAATATTAATCTCACAAACATCTGGCTGTACACCAATCAAATTGAAATCATATTCACTTAGCCAACCTTAAACCAAAATCTCAATCTCAATGTCAATCTCAAACATCTGGCCATGTACCAATCAACTTGATATCATGTTATCGGCTTCATTATATATTTCCAAAAAATCAAGAGGACTTCAGGTTTGGAAACCAATGAATCAATAAACCAGTGAACAGACATTATAACCTCCACTCTAGATATAAACAGATATTGCAACCAGCATCCTAGATACTTTCTTGTTGAATGGTTAGTCAAAACTGTGTCATAATTTTTCACTCTCCAGTGACATATTTCAGTTTGGTTGATGGTTGACATTCAAGTCATCTAGTATACCACAGAAGTGATACAACATGTGGGATTGCACGTCTACCATGTGTTTAATATGACAGTCAATGAACTATTATTAGCAGATCCTAGAATACACTTTAATGTTATGTTGATAACCAGTGTTTTTGTAATCAGCCTACAATCATTTTTACCAGGGTTCCCTACTAGTGTTTTTGTTAAGGATGGTAAGAAGGTAAAACTACCCGAGTTCCCCAGTCATTTTATCAGGGTTTTCTACCACTGTTTTTGTTACAGATGGTAAGTAGGTAAAATCTATCCGAGTTCTCCAGTCATTTTACCAGGGTTTCCTACCACTGTGCCAGTGTTTTTGTTAAGGGTGCTAAGTAGGTAAAATCTACCCGAGTTCCCTTGATGTTTAAAAGGGGTTCCCTATCCAAACTATGGTATGAGGTACAGAAATCAATGCAAGTTTTATTCGATGTCCCATTTTGTTACTGAGATATCCAAAGTTTAGTAAAAACATTCTATTCAAACATATTGATTAGAGAATTGTCATTTACACAATGTTTATGAGAATTTTAAGTTGGAATGGTTTTATATAAAAGATCAACTAGATTGTGGGTATTTGTAATTTGTGATATAAGGAAAATTTTTCAAATATTTATATGATGCATATATGATTTCAGGGAATCAGTACATTACCATGCTGTCATCATTGCAACAGCTTCCACTAGGATAAAATACCACAAAAATGTAACTGTAAAACACACACTGCTAAAGTGCACAACTAGATAGTCAAACTGTTTTTGTAACTGTAAAACACATCTCTTATTGGACTCATTTACTGCTGATAGTGTAAAACACTGACTTCTATGTTCAAGGACCCTAGATAGGGTGAAACTATAACCCCATTAAATGACAAACACCTGGTCATACCTATACTATGTGTCGGTTGAACTACAGCCAGCACACATTATGGCTAGAATCCAAAAACGCATGACCCTTCCAGCACACTGACTTTACAATTAACTGTATACAAATACTGACAAAAAGCGTCTGGCTGAGATGACATAACACTGAAATCAAACCAACTGTGTGAGAAATACAACCAGAGAAGGAAAAAAAATGAACGGTATAAAAAAAAAAAGTCTGCTTACAAAAACAGCAGTCCATGATGGAAACCATCCATTAAAACACAATGTTACACCAACTCACATACTTGTGCTCACAGCAAACCACTTAACTGACTAGCAAGATAAGCAAGGAATGAACGGCAAATGTCTGGGAATAATTAACAAAAATACTGGTGTTTGTTCCCTGCTAATAAACCACGCCGTTATTTTCATGCCCACTCTTTGAATTGCCTGACACTTGACTTTAGGATCAAATAGTTATCCTAATAAAGGTCAAAGTTCATATGTCTGTCTCCAGGATTATCCAATCATAAGCTCTGTTAAGCTCCCCTGTCTGTTGCTGTAACCATTTGCATATCCAATCAAAAACTCTGTTGTTCAGAGTTCAGTTGTGCATGTGTTTACAACTTGCTAAGTGTCACAATAATAATCTATCTAGGCATGATAAATGGTTTGGTATATTATCTGGTTTAGGTTTCAATTCAAGAGAAATTTTCTTCTATTGAAAAAAATAAATTATCAGTTTTGATACTCACTTGTCTACACAGTTTTAAAGTCAGCATAATATTGTATAAACAAAACTAGGAACTGATCATCATTTTGATTATCTTCTGTTCTGAAAATATTCAGCCTTATTTATAATATAACAAACTAAGTTACTGATGAAATGATAATCAAAAGACAGAAGAAGACACAGAAAAATGCATTTATGGTTTACAAATATCTTTCATTGTTTCTGTTTCCATGTTTTGTTGTTGTAAACATTAGTCTTTTCATTAAAGTTGGTACAGAAAATGAATTCTACTTATAAGCTTTCTGTGTTTGTTTCTAAGCAGAATTCCAATAAAAGTTATTCCTAAATAAGAAACGATGAAGATTGTGTCACCTCATATACAACCTGTAACACCCAAGCAAAGCAATTCCATAGTGTGCTACTTTCATTTCTAGAATTATTATGAAATGTATATAAAGTACACTGTTTCAATTCATTGGTATCTTAGCCTTCTTATGCAGTCTAATTTATATATTAAACAATTTTGCCAGCTGATTTAAAACCAACTGATTACAGTTTTACGATAGTGTCACAACTGAGATTATCTGTAGCACTTTGTGCAATCTAGATAAATGTTTGATGGCATCTTCTACCATACTTGCTTTGCACTGCTAACACTGTTTACTGACTGATTATATTCAAAGCAACCATTGATTGACTTATAACTAAAGAAAATAAAAGTTTACTTTATACCTGATACTGATGGTATAAACACAGTGACATTGCTTTACTTGGGTGTTTAATACGGTTGCAAGAATCCTTCAAAATCACTGAATCATGAAGTCAACAACAGCCTGCAAAAATGACAATGGATATGCAAACTAACAGCTGTGAATGGTGATAAAAAAGGACATCGATTTCATCCATCTTTACAGCTGTTCATTCCTTCTATTCTCAAGTCACAACAGATGATAAAGTTTAAATACTTGGCTTAACATAAGACAGTAAATCAATAACATACGGCATCTACCCGTCTGGGCAGGAGACACTGAGGTAGTTGATGGAGGATCGAAGTAGTCACTGTAACCATCGTAATACAACCCATACTGTACCATCTCAAAGCTTGGATTATTACGAAACATAACTGTCTTGAAGTTGAACAGTAAGGTAATCAGGAACACAGAAAATCTGGTGTCCTGGACAAAAACTTGATCCCAAGGTGGACAGGATCACTCATGACAACGTTTGAGGCGTCAGAACAGCCGTTTGATAAATCCAGACAGGATTGAACCAGCTAGACAGCAACTGCTTCACTGTTTTGTCATCATTTGATCAACTATTTCTGAAGGCCATATTTATAGCCAGGAAGCTGACAGAAATACTCAACGGGATTTATCTGTTGATTGTCATGAATATTCATGATGTGTTTGGGGTTCACAGGTCAACTCATTTGTGACGGAATGGATGAGTTTCAAGTTTCTGGTCAATGTTATGTTTTCATTCTGTCCACTGAAGTTATGTTATGTTCTTTGATTAAGGTCTTTTCTATTTGTGATGATAAACACCCCTTGAAATGTAATGTAAGGAATCACATTCTGTTCTGATGTAAGCGCTACAAGCTCTCTATATAAACAGATTAAAATAACATATGACGCCCATCAAGGTAGAGATAGAGTTACGTTATATTCTGTTATTATAGTGTTAATGTGATGTAATGCAATGGAACTGAGTTCATAAAGGTCTGACACTAAATCATATTCTGCTGACAAACCTTATGCTCATTGGTAGACCCCTAAACTAATATAAGAGAAAATATTGTTTACAGGACTTTTTTGTCGATATAAATACATTCACCAAATACATAATCATTGCCCCCCAAAAGAATTTATGCAAAATTTTTCTTCCTTATTTTCATGGAAAATACTAAATTTTAACCCATTGAGTACATGACAATGGGTGAGATCAGTTTGAAAATATTCCAAATATCAAATTTCTTATTTATACTGTGATGAACTGTTTGGACAATGGACCACCTACAGAGAAAAAGGCTTCAACTCTACCATTGTACCAAATCAAACCAAATTAAATAGCACCACCAAGTGTTCAATTATTGAAATTGTTTTGTTTTCATGTCACAGTTCTCAGGTCATGAACTCTGTCACTGTCGATAGCTTATAATCTTAGCTAACCCAAAGCTGTCAACTATCTTTGTACTCATTGACTGGAATTAATCATTTGCCTTTTGACCTGAGAGAGATTGTAGACCAATGCTTATCCATAGTGTACTTCATATGCATATGAAAACATCTAGTATTACATGTGACTGCATTATGCAAAATCTTATTACAACTGAATCCTGAATATTTCCACAGAGTTCAAAACAAGACTTAGTTCATGTGGGCATTTCTAACAAACAGTACACACCAAAACACAGCAGTCAATCAGATCTTCCATAAACATCAGATGCAAAATCAATCAATTAAACTGAATGTCAATTTACATAGATACCAAATGATAAGCACTGTCATGGTTTATCTATACTTTGCATTACACTGCTGAAGAAGGCTATTAAGTGATTTAGCTGAAATATATACTAGTAGTACAACTTTTACGCTCAGAGTTTGGAACTACTACATACATGGTAACATAATACTGTAAATCTAGATATTTTAGCCATAAGAAAATTTTGCCATTTCAGTCTTCAATAGCCTGTAAGATCCACGTGTTGTTTTCGCTTACATAATACGCTCAACTCATAGTAGGT
Source organism: Glandiceps talaboti (assembly GCF_964340395.1). Lineage (NCBI taxonomy): Eukaryota > Metazoa > Hemichordata > Enteropneusta > Spengelidae > Glandiceps > Glandiceps talaboti. The sequence continues at coordinate 5,443,734 of NC_135570.1, read as the reverse complement.
AGGGAGTGGTTACAAAAGTGGACCAACAGCTTTCAGACTAATTCTTCAGCTAGTTCCCAAAGACTAATTTCTACTATTTACCATCCTGGTACATTGTGTTCAAGTACAAGAAGGCATTAAAGTCACTACTTATTTTGTGTTTTCGTTTTCAACTGAAATGTGCGAAAATAAGTCTTTAGCGAAAATTTCCAGGTTTACAGTAGGTTTGTTGTTTGTCATTTAGTCACACCTGTAGGTAGCCACAAATTTATATCTATAACTGTTAGACCTTTATAGACCCTGGAGGAGTTAAATACCAATTTAAGCTAAATACACCACAGTACGTTGTCATGCAAGGAAATCTGAGACTATGAGGATTGTTACAGGAGGTGGAGAAAAGGAATATACTATATAGTACACAAGTTGATGTACAGCTCAGGAATATGATCGCCATGCCAACCAATGAACTCAATATGTGTGTGTGAATGATGATGCTGAAATGTTTAAAGGAAACAAAAAATGAATTTTCATTCCTGCATGAGAAACTCAAGATGTACATTCATTTTGGTCAAAGGCTGATTTTAACATAGTTGATGCCAGTGTTTCATTGGTTGGGAAGCTAGGAGTGTTTTACAAGGACAGGAAGAGTTAAGAGAAACAATTCAATTAATTATTGCATTCTGATTGGTCCACCTTTTGTATTTTGAATGGACGATGGTTTAACTCGGAGTTGCTGAGCAGCTGATTGGTTGGTCCTGTTTACTTGGTTCTTGTTGATCTGACGGGCTTTCTCTGTTGATTATGCAAATAAATGATAATGATGAACGTTAGTTCCATGAGGTGGGCGTGGCATGGCGTGGCATGACGTTATGTGACAACATGGTGTGATCACATGCATGAACATCTCAAATTCTGCTTTCATATACTGTGGAATTTATCGTCATAAAATAATCAACAATTTCAGTTTCAGTTTCATGGTAATTAATATTTGTATGACATTTTTATGTATCTGTTATCGTTTCCACTTCTGAATGATACAGGTTTTATAGGAATAATTTGTTTTTGTTTTTGATAAATTCTGATTTTTATCCACGATGTATGGCAGAAAGCGGAACTTAGAGTGTATGTTATAAGCAACACTGGCAAGATTACAAATTTTGTCAATGAAATCTCTTCAGAAGCCAGACATTGCAGTCTACATTCATTTCTTTTACAAAATAACACTTGCTTTGTTCTGAAAACAAAAATATCAATTGAACTGAAATAAAAGACAGGTTGAATTTTCAACATTGTTCCATCCTGTGATGAAGCCTTTGGGATTATACATTTCTTTATGAGGTTTCCCAGTTTTTGATAACAAATTTCATATTCCATGAATATTCACAAATATGGGACAACAATTTAATACTTATTCTATATTTATGTTGTGTAATGAAAATAATGGAAGGGTCTGCAGACTTGTCACAGTGTATTTTGGCTGTGGCATAGTTTTCATATTTGTGTTGTTGACTTTTAAAATGCTAAGTTTGTAATCTTGCCATGCATAGCCTTGCCACCAACATCACAAATGGATCATGGGAAGGGAAGAGAAGAGAGTGTGACCAGATGACCTTCGACCTCACAAGACATATGTCTTGGTTAACTTGAGGGCGCTGTAACAATAAATTGGTAAACTCATAGACTACTAATACAGGCAGACATTAAACAAGTGTATCAAAACTTGCAAGCTTGCTATTTTTATCAACAATTAGCATTTTTGTGTGCAAATACCTACAATATGTTGCAAACATTACAAGTACAACTAACACATTGGTTACTTTATATTTCTTAGCATATGATATGGAAGGAAAGGCTGGCAAAATTGAAGGAGGGTAAAAGGTGCAACTATAAGTGTACATTCCATTTAAAGTGACAGTAGGTAGGAGTCTGTATATATTAAAACCACACCATACAGTCGCACCAAATACTGTACAAATTGACAGCAATAATAAACCACTGAAAAAAGAAATATAATACAAAAGTAGAAATATACAGACAACACGGAATGTTCAGGCAAAATAAAACCACTAAAAACTTCCACTGTTGAGCAAATCAATGAGATTTTGATTATAGTAAAATGTAACCACATGCATAAATATAATAACGACGAGGTGTTAAAACCTTTTTGTTTCTCCATTTGTTTGTGTTTTGCTGCTTTTGCCTTCAGTTTCTCAACAGCACTTCGCTCTGTCTTCTTAACTGGTAATGAGGAATATGAAGCTGACTTCTTTCTCAGTGCGGTATCGTTCTCCATTTCATGAGCGAGACGATCAAGCCACATATACGTGTGGCCAGGATTTGTGGGGTATGATGCAGAACTCAAAGCGCTCTCAGAAACCCAGATTTCCCTATTTTTGTCTTTGTGAACTTTATCCCTAATTTCGTCTATAACTTCTCTAGATGGCCCTCCCAAATTTTCCTTATCCTCTGCAATGTCAGGGTAGCTATGATGTCTAGGCAGACTAGTGTAACTAACTTGAATCATTGCCTCCCTACTTGTACTATGTTGGTCGTCATGTTGTTTTTTCAAATCTTTTAGCTCTGCCACAGGGGCTTTTAAGTTGGTATATGAAAATGGTTGCTGATCATGTCTATGAGCGGCAGCCTCCTCGCCATCTCTTAAATCAGGGGAGGACACTGCACATGTAAGATAGGCTAGTTGTCTTGCTCTTAACTTGGCATCTACAGATAAACTTTCATACCTTGACCTAAGTTGGGTGACGGAAGCTTGAGGATCTGCAGTTAGTAAGTCAATTTCTTGCTGACTAAGGTTGAGATTCTCAATACTACTAAGCGTATCAATTATGGATGCATCCTCTGATGGTCTGTTTTGGTCCAAAATCAAAATATCTACATTATTTTCCCGTTTTACAATATTACCGACTGGTTTTTCAATGACTGTGACATCACTCAATGTGCTTGTTCCCGATAGGCTTGGTGTCTGATCATGGGCAGTTGTCATTTGATAGGGCTTGGGGGAGACATTAAAACTTCTGTCATGTACAGGTATTACTCCTGTAGATTTTTGTACTCTTGCAGAGGACTGTTCTGCTGATGATGTGTGTTTGTTTACTGGTGGGGCATATGGTTTGGGTCTGGGATTAAAATCCCGACTGGAACTTCTGGAATGATCTACTTGGACCGTAGGGGAAGCACCACCCGGGGCAGATAAAATTGATGATGGTCTTTCATCTTTGTATTTTGGGCTAATTTCGGGGACATCGGGTATTTGGTCGAGCTTCTGAGTCACATCCCACTTTTGTAATCTACCAAAGTCTGACTGCTGACTGTCTCTTTCAGTCATGCCATCTACTGAAAAACTGCGCCCTGGCCGACCAGGAGAGGCACTAACCTTCCCTGCCATTTCGTCTGGAATTTTAGCTTGTGTATGAGGTAATGAACTTGGGACTTCGCTTTGCAATTTCCCTCCACTTGGCAAGATAGTTCCACTTTGATTTACAGTGAAAGGCCCATTAAAGCTACCTTTAGGTTTTGCATCAGTAGATTTGGCAAGATGAGCTTCAATATTACTATTTTGGCTGGTTTCTAAATGGTCCACTCTGTTCACATGCAAATTTACACTCTGTTCTGGCAAATCAGATGTCTGCTTTGGCATATACCGTAAAGACCTTTCAATCTCAGAAAAGTGTTTTTGTAACTCTTTCACAGATCTTTGCGTCATTTCCACACTATCATGATCAGAAAGTGACGGATCTGGTTGAGGTTCACCTTCAACAACATGGGGTCTGTTTGGGGATAAGTCTCTCACATTTGTATCTTTAACTACGTTATCCGGTTGAACATGTGGTCTATATGCATACACTCTTTGTTTATACTTATCTGTCTGACTCCCAACACTCATACCCCTTCCAGATGAAGGCTTACCGTCTGTAGATATACCAGTAATACGAGCAAATCTTTCTTTGTCAATCTGAATTTGTTCAGGCTTTTTGATAGAATCTCTGCTTTTGAGATTCTGGTGTTGGTCTCGCGAGACAGAACCACAATCAGAGTACTCTGGAGCTGTAGAAGATAGCTCAGAGTACTGTGGTTCAAATTCTGTCTCGCCTTCCCCTAAAAAATGCTTCTTTTTGTATTTGGAATAAGTCTCATAGCCCTCAAAACCATATTTGCCGGGGTCTATACCCTCATCTGGTTTCTCCTTGTCTGTGCTCCTTTCCTGAACCTTTGGTGAACTAGAGTGCTCTTCAGCATTATCATCTTTTGGTACCATATACACATCAAAGGTATAGTACTTTTTCTTTGCTTCCTGTGGTTCTCCGGTAGCCTTATCAGATTCAGTGACAGAAGGGGTATCTTCATTGACTTGTGGTTTTGTTTTTGGGTGGACAATTCCTGTTTTGGTTTCTGGTGGTTTTGGAGAAATCCGAAGATTTGCTTCTTGAGGAGTGATTTCTGCTTTTGGTTCAGCATGCTTTGTAGGAGTGACAACCATTGCCTTCGGTGGAGCAACATTGTCACTTTTGAATTGTTGTCCTAAATCTAGTGGCATAGAAGTAAGCTTATCTGATGAACTAGGACTATGCATATCATTCATCTCACTAATTGGCAATTCTGCTCTAGGATCATCATCTGTTTGTGTGGATTGAGTACACATCTGTGGTGGGGGCATACTATATTCTTCTCTGCTACTAGGTGTCCATCTGCCAGGTGGCTCATACCTTCCTTTTTGGGCAAGCCTTGGTTCATCCCTAGAAGTATACTTTTCTCGGACAGGAGGCGCAGGACTCGCGTGATCTCTCTTTTGATACCTGTCCTGGCTGGGATGGGGAAGCCCCGTCCCTTCTCGATACAATGAACTTTCTTTGACAGGTTTAACATGCCCATCCTTGCCTTTATATGGATATCTGTCTTGAACAGACTTGGCTATCTTGTCCATATCTTCATGTGAATATCTGTCCTGGACAGATCTGGTACGTCCATTGCCATTTCTTTGCAGGTACTTCTCTTGGACAGGTTTAGCAGATCTACTTTCATCCCTATATGGATATCTGTCTTGGGCAGGTTTTCTAGAGCTGAAGCTTTCTGACAATGGTCTTGGAGGTTTAGTTTTTGGTTGTTCATCTGCTTTTGAAAAGCTATCAGACAGTGGTCTAACTCTGCTTGACACATACGATGGTCTTTGTCGCATTTTTGCTTGCTGGAACTCTGGGCTACTGAATTTTAATTTCAGTTCAGCAGTCTGTTTGGCACGTAGGTATGCAGACTGACCTTTGTGACCAAACACATCCTTTTCAGTCGAATCTCCTTCAGAACCTGTTCGCTCCTCTTCAGGTGAATGGACTTCTGGCGATTTCTTGGCAAGAGTGTAATGATGTCTCTCAGGACCTTTGCTGAAACCTCGCAAATCTTTTGGTGCTGAGTTTTCTTTGGGGCTGTTGTAATATTGCTTGGGTTCTGACCTCCCTGGGCTATATCCTGTTTGCATATGGACGGATGAATCATCAACTCTACCTACAGTCTCTGCCCTTCTTGAAGTTAACTGAGACTTGCTCCGGACACTTGAAAGTTCTTCTGTTTCTATCTTAGTATCGAAATCATCATCTCTGTATTTACTATATTTGGAATGGTCCTGCCCATCTATTTGTCCATGTCGTTTGCCACGCAAACCTGGTCCAGTAGTTGCACTGACCCGAACTTCTCTTGTTATCTTGGACCTTGGCAATGGATCATCCATTGGTGACTGTCCTCCTTGCGAATCTCTTGAAATTTTTCCAGATATTCCTTCTTGAGCATTATAAGATTCCTGTTCCCTTTCAAACATTTTTGTTCGTGAACTTATCCCACCTCGTGTTGGAGTCTCTCCTCTTGTATTGTATGATGAGTTTGCCTGCTCATTACCTTGAGATCTATCAGTATAGTCTTTGCCCATTTTCTCCTCTTGCTTCTTTAGCAAGTAAGGTGGCCCTTGTATTGGTGTTGATGATGACCTCTTTAATTCTGTTCCATAATGGCTATCTTGATAATGCAAGCCTGCAGCATTTTCAAATCGGTCTCGGTGAGCAGCCACACCAGTTGGAGTCTCTGGTTTCTCTCTACCATATGTATCATCTATTCTGTCTGATCTTCTGTACTTATCCCCTTGTGAATCTGATGGGAAAGGACCTTCTGCCCTCTTCCTACTCAACAGACTGCCTTCACTGACTGCTTTACCCCTGAGAGATGTTAAAGTAGTAGGAGTTTGAACATTATTGCGTACAGGTTTGTCATCTGTTGATTGGAAACGATCTGGTGTATGTGATCTGTTTCCCCGAGAAAACCCAGTTGACGGACTGTCTTCCCTTCTTGTACCCAGCCTGTCATCTGTGGCATGAAGACGGTTGGGTGAATACCTATTTCCTTCCATGCTTCTTCCAGATCTATCATCTCTAGGTCTATTATCTCTATTTGGGGAAATCTCTGCTGTATTTCTCAATCCTGGTTGCTGACTTCGTAGTGACTCCCTTTGGTTCTCTGGTTCAACCTTGAATCTGTCTGACTTTTCGCGTACTCCTCTTTTAGGTGGCACAGATTGATACCTGTCTTCATCATCATTTTGGTATCTACTTGGTTTCATGTCTGACTTCCTACCTGCAGAGTCAGATCTGTATCTATCACTGGATGAGTAGGGAAGCTTATCAGACTCTTTACGATATTGTCTTTCAGGAGACCGTCTTCCAGGTGACTGGCTACTGCTTGCATATTCTGGTTTGAATCTATCACATTTATCAGCTAATTTGTCAGTTTCTGTATAATAAGCTTGATCTCTTACTTCTTCCCTACTTCTTGTAAGTTGGCCTCTATCTCCTCTTACTTCCTCCCTACTTCTTGTAAGTTGGCCTCTATCTCCTCTTACTTCCTCCCTACTTCTTGTAAGTTGGTCCCTCTCTGGTGTTTTCCTACCATATCTGTCTTCTTTTGGTTGTTCATACTGCTCTCTACCTCTGCTGCCAAGAGTAGGTTGACGTACTGCTGCCACTATTTTCTCTTGTACAACGTTTTCTTTCTCCATTTGCCTATCTCCTTTTGCAGTAACAGGGCTTTTTGGCAGGCCGGGTGTTGATGGTGCACTTCTCTTTCCACTGACCATGTCTGTATAAGGAGTGTGCCTTAGACTAGATTTATCTACTAATGGCACCTTTTCTGAGGTGTGACTAGGTGTGACATATTTCACTTGGTGAAAGTAATTTGGATCAACTAGTGGAACTTTCTGTGCTCTGTGTGGTCTGATTGTGTCAAACCCAGCCTTTGCCATATGGTCCATCTCTTCATATTTGTTTTGGATGAGGCCAACTCGATCATCTTGTATATGAACTTCTACTGGAATGCGAGACAGCTTGTACTGAAGTCGTTCGTGAAGATGCTGGTCAATATCCTCATAATATCTGTGGAGGTTATTCACTGTACCGGCATGTAAAAAGTCACCAGGTTGATACCTTGGTGTGGACATGCTACTGCCTTGTTCGAGTTGGGAATAGTATCTGTAGAGATCACCTACATGATAGTACCTAAGTTGAAGGTCAGAAGCTCCTGAACTACGCCTAGATCGTGAGGTAAGTGAACGATCAATATTGGGCTCCTCTTTAACACCTCTCTCTAAATCTGAAAAATGCTGGTACAATTCCCCAGCATCTCTTTCCCTATGAATCAAACCAGTATCTTTATCTCTCCGCCATCTAACCCTTGCAACTCTGTTAGGATCTAAGAGCGGATCATCTATATGAAGAGCTGCTCTTTCTAATTCTTCATAGTATGCTAAGGCATCATCAAATTTTTGCATACTTTCATCTGATGGCATATACTTATGAATGAACCTCTTGGTTTGTCTGTGATGTCTGTATTCCAAAACATGATCAATCTTTAAATAGAAATCTTTCAAATCAAGATATTTCCTACTTCTTCTGGATGCATGGTAGATTCTATCTGCATAATCATGATATGATTTAGCATCAAATGCAGGAGACTTAATCACACCAGCCCCATGCTTGTTTGCAACCTTTGATAGGTCTTCTTGGGACATTGCTCGTCTGTCACTTGGGATATAATTACGAGCGTTGGGCCTTTCACTGTAGGGTTCAATGTAGAAGTCATCTTGAGATCGTCTTTTTTCTCTGTGCATTTCTTTAGGTTCAGATCTCCTGTACTCAGAAGCATCATCCCATCTACCCTTCCCTATTTTGTCTATATTCTGGGGGTCAGAATACCCATAGCCTGATCCAATACGAGAGTTCAACTGCCCATGATCATCTTGTGCTCGTCTATCCCTACGAATCTCATAGTCATTTCTATCTCTCAAATTTCTTGCTTCCTGCCTGTCTTCTTGGACCCCCCACTCTTCCTCCCTACTGCCATGCATATCATTATCATTATGCCGACTCTGCTGCAGGCTTCCCTCACCTCCATATGTATTTGGTCTTGTTTGGGCCCTTAATCTTTCTCTACTCCCAGTACTTTCATGATAAGGCTGCTGCCTTCTGTAGTAAAATTCGTCATCATCAATGTCTGCCGAATTACTATACATTGGACTTCCGCCAATCATTGGTTTAGGGTTACGAAATACTCCTTTAGGCATGAGAATTTGATCTGTGAATATCATGTGTTCTAATTTTCCAAACTTTTCCTCTGACACTGCGATGTCAATATCTCCAAATTTTTCTTGCAAATCATGCAGTATATTTTCATCAACAGCACTTCTATCATATCCATCCCAATCAAGACCTTGCTCAGAAGTTGAATAATCAGACTCGGAAGCAACATACAGTGTTTCACACTGATTGACTGAAGGAACAGCTTCAGATGTCACATTACTCTCAATATTGACAACATTCTCATGTAGTTTGCTGTTCATAATTCGTTGAATTTCCAAAGACTCATCAGAGGATACTTTTTCTATATATGTTTCATCTTTCTTTTTATCTAAATCCACACTGTGGTACTTCTGATCCTCAAGCTTCCCTTCAGGATAGTCAGTGACTTCTACTTGAGTACCCTGATCTTGCTGCTCTGTATGATACCGAAAGCCTTCATTTTCTGCATCAATATCAAGCATGCAAGCTTTCATAAAACTAAACTTATGATTTGGATTAACAAGAACTGGCTCTACAGGAGACTGTTCTTTGCTACTGCTCACACTGTCTTGTGGAATTAATTTCAGAAGGTCTGATGACTGAGCTGCCATTTCTGCCCTCATAAATGAAAACTTCCCCCCACTTTGAGCACATTCCTCCTTCGGAACAGCTTCCCCTGACATTTCCGAGGCAGCTGTGTTATTGTCTGTAAGTCTATGTCTTATGTTTCTGTATGTTTCACAGTTACGGACTAAGTCATGAAAAAGATTATTCCTGCTTTGAGGGTTAGGCCAGCATGTTAGTGTGGCTAACTGAGCATCATAGCTGTCTGTGTAGTTTGGAGAGAATGGCAGAACATAATGAGGGTGTTAGTATGAGTGAACATGACATGAATGACAGCTAGCAAAGAGAATGGCAACCATGATTAGTAATGTAAATAGCAGAAGTCATGTTTAATAGCAATCTGCACTTCAGTATTGCATTACGATTTTTATAAACCGTGATTGAGGAGAGCTGTCTTTCAAAACTATATAGTATGAAATATGTTTTTTTTTAAATTCAAGGCCCAATCATCTTTTGTGTTCACAGTAGAGTCAGTAAATATGTATTAATACCTGTTGTTATTAGCATGGTGATGTGGGATGATGGTAGCATTCTGTATGTACACTGTATAAAATATGTAATACCTACTGTTCAAAGTCTTCATAGAAGACACAGTGCCCCTCCAATACTTTACTTCTATGTGACTGAATGGTGACATGGTTTAAAAGAAATTTAAGCGGCAACAAATAATACTAAAAAGTGTGTGATATGTAGGAAATGGCTGGATTTTGATAAATGACCCCGAGGGTTACATTTGAAGTCAAAGGTCAAGGTCTCAAAAGAAAGTTTACATCTAATATTATCGAGACAGACACTTCAATGGAGTCTCAATATATTAAAGTTTTGACTTGTGCAGTAGTATGTTGATTTGCTACTCCCAATATGGCCACCAGTCAGTAAAAAGTGGTATTAGCACTAATATACATAATCCTTATGTATATTTTTCTTCTATATTACTTGTGGAGATGATTTAAAAGAAATTGGCAACAAAGAAATAAGACAAATGGCTGGATTTTGATATTTGACCCTGAAGGTCAAGGTCAAATGTCAATTTCTTAAGAGCAAACTTGTACCAAATAATAGGGGATAGACACTTGAATGGAGTCTATAAGTATTATAGTTTTTGAGTTATGTCGTACATATTGATTTTTAACTACAAATATGGCAGCCATTCGGTCAAAGTTGCATATGTCGCGAAACAAAGTGACATGCATATGTCCAAAATGACATGCCATCTTCGTGCCCGGTTTGAAAGAAATTGGCCATTGCATGTCTAAGAAATAACATTTCATGGATGGACGGATGGACAGACACATGCATGCACTGACAGACGGACAAATCCCATTGTAATAGTCCCCCCCCCCCTCGGGACACTAAATATGACTTATTTTTTGGTGCAATGCAATGCAATCCTTCTTATAGCCACAGTATAATCTACAAGATACGCCATGTATAAATCAACTACGCAATAAATGAGAAAAGTACACATGTATAAATAAACTAAAAACACACAACATCACATAACAACTGACCATGAGTATTTCCTGTATGGGCTATATCCTGAAGGTACTAACTTTGCATATAGCACTTTTAAAACTGTATCTCTACCTCTGACATTTTCTTGTGACAATAATTGTGACTACCATGGGGACTGCACCACACTGCAGTTTTAACAGGGTGTGTACCTCAAATACATAACAATTATGACAGCTCTTCCCAATACACAGACTAAGGATTACTACACAATTACACACACTACAAGATACAAGTGAACAGTTGATTACTTTCTTAAAGTCAACGACAAATTGTAACAGTAGAAACATGAAGGGTATTTTTATTGTAAACATGTTACATCAATATGTCCTACAAGACCTCATATTTGGGATATATGAGAATATAATTATATCAGTTCTGAATTCCATTGCTAGAACAGCTGTTTCCAAATAGCACTCCGAGTGACCAAACTATACAATGTTTTGTCTTTCTAATCTCACTTATCTCCAAACAGCACTCCTAGTGTCCAAACTACACAATCTTTTGTTTTTCAGGCAAACCAGACTGTTGTATATTATGATCCTACTTTACCATTTGTAAAAGAGGGACTCACACAAGAAAAATGATCAACTGTTCACTAGAAATACAGTCATGCATTAACATCTATTTTTATATTGCTAATAGCACGTTTCGAATTATAAAAAGATCATTAACATTACTTAGGTTAATTACTAAGTTCATAATTTATTTACATAGTTAGGAAATTGTATTTGGCACTCTCTAGCTGTTATTTAATATTTAAAGCTGCTATTAAAAAAATATGAATTTTTTTAAAAATACAGTTCAAGTTAATATTACTTAAGTGACACAAAAATGTATTTCTTAAGGTGTATATATGTGTTATTTTGAATTCAATAAGTGTTCATATGCAAATTTCATGTTCTTCAGGTACTTCACTATTAACTTTGAATGTGTTATAAATCTCCTTCACTTATTCTACACCCATTATTCAATGGTTTCATGATTAGGACTTCATATTAATATCAATTGTTACACTATTTTCACGATAAAATCATAACTATATCTCTTTATTGCTTCTAAAGAATGGATAAATTGATTGAATGACTATATCAGCTGCAGTACTGTTGTGCAAAAAGAGACTTTACCAGAGACCACCAAACAGAACAAGTTCAACAACACAGACCATGACCCAGACAGAACAGAAGGCATAAAAACCGATTCACCACTTTAACACCCATTATACAACATGGATCAGACAAAGTTGGCAAGAAAGAAAGATCAGTGGCACCATAACCCCATGAGTGCAATGCATGCAAGGGTTCAAGATTATTTATCTTGATGCGGGTTGTGTAACTAACAAATTGTACAGCAAGCCAGTCATAATTGAAAACAGTACACAAACTAAAACTTTCTGAGGAGTCAACAATAGCAGAAATGGAAGATCAAGGCAAGTGAATCAAAGAAACTTTCTTTAAATTTAAATATTGCAAATGCGATTTTAAATACACATCACTACAATCTGACACACACTGACTCAATCTGGGCTGCAGAATTATGCAAATTTTGCATCAGTGAGGGCAATGACAAGCATTACTTTTACATTAGATGGATTAGATGAAATTGCATCCTACCTAATTCTTCATCAGATTGTCTCAGTCCATGAATTGGGATTTCAGCTCCTTTCTGTATGTCTCTGTATAAATCATGTTGTGTGATTGGTGGTGGTGACTGGACTCGGTTCGGTGAAGGTTGAGGTGACAGATGTTGCCTATCTGGCGGTGGCTGATGTTGTTGTTGGTGTTGTTGTTGATGTTGTTGTTGTTGTTGTTGCTGATGATGATGTCTTGGTGACACAGGCTCTGCTCTTCTGAAACTTGCTGGCAATGTCTGACTACCACTGCTACTGTAGTAGGAGAATTTTTTTTTTTTTGTTAATATTCACTCACTTTGTTAATTCATTTCTTCACTAATTCATTCATTCATTCATAACTTACTGACACAAACTCTACAGACACATTATGTTTTCAGTCAGTCAGGCTTCAGAACCCAAGTATAATTACAGATTATGATGAAATATTCCTATATTATTTTAAATCAGCATAATCTATATTTGTTATCATTAGACAAACCTTGTCACCATTCAACATTCTTTTCCTTTTATTATAATCAACTAATTGCAATAAGCTATTCTTGCCTTGTGTTTTCCTCACATTCACATAATGGTTTCTACTATTTTACTAAATACAGGACATCCCTGTAGACAACTGCAGAACAGACCTAATAGGGAACTTGCAAGCCTGCCATGTTGAATGTTGCATCATGGGAAATGTGATAATAAATGCTTACGAATTGGTATTGTAAACAATACTGTTACATTGTTTGCAACCACGAATGATCAATTCATAGTTACCATGACCATTCTGGGAGGGTTTTTTTTATCGGTAGCTCTAGATTAGGTATTATGATAACCACAGATAATCCCATAGTCCTTTGTGTCTGAGCATGCTCAGTCTGGATTGCAAGTTCCAAATTTGGACTTTTGTCTGCCAATGTTAAGGACGGCCATTTTGTACATTTATAGGCCGTAACAAACCTAATGTCAACAAAATTATTTTTATTTAGAATGTGATTCCTGAAATCAACCTTTCATCTCTTAGTGGTATATGGACAGCCATTTTGTCCATCCATCTATTGATTGTAACAAAACCTATTTTCAACAAACTGTATAACGAGTTCCCTTAAATCTAAACTTAGAAAGTATTTCCTCCAAACCAAAGGTAGGCTTTCATCTAATGGTATAGACACCCATTTCATGCACTTAGACTGTATAAACAAAACCCACTTTCAACGAAATTATCTTTTATAACATGTGTTCCTCAAATCCAAACAAATATAGCATTTCATCTTTATATGGCATGGAGAGTAAGCCATTTTGTGCATATCTAGACAGACTTCCACACTTTTTACTTCGACTTTGCCGTTTGTAAATTTTGACTGGCAATTATTTAGGGCTGGTTCTGAGTCTCTGATAATAAGAATAGACTAGTGGAACACTGACCTTCACAGTATCATATACTTTAATAGTTTAGTTATAGAAATATGCTTTTGTTACGGCTATAACCAGTGACGAGATAGAGGCTTTTAGAATTTAATTTGAAAAGGCTTAGTAAAGGCATATGGCAATTACTAGTATATGTATTATTTAGATGTTTGGTCGAATATCAGCAAACCTAAATTATATGCCATTTTATACTTTTAGTTTAAATATTCATGAAGAGAAAATTCAGACGCGTACATGGTCCACTAAACCTTTATCAAAATTTAGAGAGGAACCCTGGTAAAAATTCCAGGAAAAGTTAAGGCATTCAATACTGCCCTTATCAAAAACACTGACAGTATGTACATATATTTGTAGAACAAGATTCTGCTGAACAAGTTGATTGCATTTGTAGTACACAATTCTACTGGACCTACCAGCATATAATGCTTACCTTGCTAGCCATCTGATCTATTCTTAAACAGTCTTTTATTTGGAATTATTTATGGCATAATGGGTATAGAGAACCATACATGCTTCATTAATATTCATAATCCTAATATTTATTGTAATTTCATCAGTGTAATTTATGATTAAAAGTATGACTAACGAATGTTGCAGGTTGATGTGCATATATCAAACACACTGGACATTAAAATAGAATATCAATTTTTTAAAAATGTTATATCAATTGATAATAAGTTTAGTTGGTTTCAGTAAAGTTACTAACTCACTGGTCTGTGAATATTTGATATCAGTATCAAATCAGATTCATAAATATAGATGCAATTAATCAAACCCACAGTAGACCTGATGTCTTGTATGGGCATGTTTGTTTATAAAATACAGACTGAACTATTTCAGGACATTATTGAAAACAGGTCAGGTGAAAAGTGACTGTGATAACTTAACTGAAATATATGGCAGATACTGACACAGAATGTGAACAGTTACCATGACACATATAGATCTGAAGATATGGCTATGCACTGAGCTAATTTTGGAAACATGGTATTGGTCACACCCACACCCACACAACCACACAACCACACAACCATATCAGCTCACGGCAATACAATGGTATTAAAGCAGATAGTACGTATAAAGTGCAAACTCAACACTGTGCAAAATAATTTTGATTGTAAAATTAGGTAGGCGACTAGAAGCCCATTCCAAACCCCAACCCCTAACACCCCCCCCCCCCCCACACACACACACACACATCCCATTCAACTCTTCTCCCTCTCTCCACACAGGAATTCTTCCATGACATATATATATGAAACCTGCATAAACCAATGAGTCACATCACTGGTCTCACCCTTTCATAGTGACACATCGTTTCATACACACAGTGACACACACATACACTACAGGGTGACTAACCAACTCCTAATACAGACAAAGACACACCCATTATTTCATGCACATATTGACAGAAAATCCACGACAACACCCACAACTGGTGACATGGCAACCAAAATAGAACAAATTACCAGTAGAAATGTATAAATACAAAGCAAGATTAACACAACCATGATACAGTGAAATTTACAATAAAATACTTACTATATGGGAGTCTTCACTGATTCTATCTTCTCCAGGGGAGGATTGTACATATGCGCCGTCTACAACACAAAAATATCACACCATATGACAATCAACCTTCTAGTAATGGGTTCTAAATTTGTACTGTATCAGTTACTATTATCCAAAGAACACTAGCACAGCTTAATAATACACAATGCTTATGCAAACATCGCCCTCGGCAACATATCATGTGCATTGAACTGTTTAGTATGTTTTTGATCTCTCGCCTCCAGTAATGTGAAGTGTCAATTTGATATTTTAATGCTACAAAGAACACAACTAAATTAAATTGTTACTATCGTTAAAACTGACACTCGTCAACTCGTATTCAGAATTATCCATATGACATTACCAGTCACTGTGCAATAACTATTTTCAAGAACATTATAAATAAGATCCTGGAAGTGAAAGCTTTTTGCTTTTAAATTGTTTTTATTACAGAGTTTGTGAAACTTGGTATCATTTTCAAGTGAACTTGGTAAGCACATAATTAGAGTATATCTGTTTTATAGATTAAAGTAATTAATTTTATTTATTTTGTTCTGTTCCTGTTAATCTGGATGCCAATGTGGTGTCTAACTAA